>NC_133649.1:122880079-123156695 GCF_009905375.1 Apium graveolens | reverse complement strand
TTAATTCAAAATTTAAACTGTTCCCACGTATTTAATTATTTTCACTGCAAAACCAATATTCAAAAAAAATTCGAATGTGAGAATGACCAAAATTAAATCAAGTAAACAAGTACTGATATTTTAAAATCAGAACTTAATTTAAATGGTCATCAGAATATGGATATATCAGGATTTAACAGTGCAGTAAAATTGCAAAACATCTCAGAGACAAAATCTTGTAAAAATATAAAATTCCATTAATATATTAAGAGAATAAATTCATGAAATTGAAAATTACATCAGAAGATTACAAGACTGTCCTAAGCTACTAAACCTAACATTAACAGCTTTTTTCCTTGGCTAAGAAGCCGGACAAAACTGACGATGAAGAAAAACATGAAAAAGAAAATAAATTATTTCTTCTTTCGACTCTCTACAAAAAGAATAGCGAGTCGTATGATTCGCTCTTATTGGCGTAGAGCTTCCAGCCTTTCTTCTTCCAATCGCTCCAGATGGCGATGGTAGTCCATGTAAAAGAACAGGAGGTGTGTGAGAACCTCCTGGGTAACCGAGTCCCAAATCTCATCAGGGATTACAGTTATATGCCATTCCTGCTGCCAGTCCTCACAGCTCAGCTCCATGTTGAAGGTGTCATAGTTCGAAAACATATTGTAGTTGACCATGTTTGTGTTGGTATGAAGGAAAAGAGAGTGAGTATGCGAGAAAAGAAATGATGTGTAGGCTGGAGTGAAGTGTTGGTTTATATAGGCAATAGAATGCCAGGAGACCCAAGGAAATTTAATGCGGACAGGTAGAAATAATTCTACCTCGTCTCCCTAGACTGGGAAGAAGAAAAACAGTCATTGGAAGTGTAAAACAGGGTTTAATGCGCACAAGAAACAAGTAAAAAAAATACTGTGCATGTACGTGTACCACTATCCCTAATTAGATTGACTGTTAATATTTCACCCAAACATATTCTGATTTAAAATGAGACTGTTTCAGATTTTAACCACAAATAAGTCAAGTAAAGGATCAAAATTTAATATCAGAACTTAGACTTATATCAGAACTTAACAGTCATCAGAACATGATTTCTTAACTCAAAAAATGAATGCCTATCTCTGTGATTCTTCACACAAATTCTGATTTCAGTTCTTTAGAACTTATTTATCAGAACTTCCATCAGAACTTATCCTCAGAATTTATGCAATCTGACACATAAACTGTTCATCTAAAACATCATTGAACGCCACAGAAATTTTCATCATTCATATGGAGTGTAAGTGTGTGCATTAAGCAAAATATCAGACAAAGAGCAAGGTCTAATTCACTTCAGTACATCTTAGAAATAAGGCATAACTTAGAACTTTACTAAAAATCTGTCATTATTCTGAAGTTTACTTTTGAATGAGTTCATGCACGAGTCCACCTCAACTGTTTTGTGCTTATTTTATGCATATTTTGAAATTCCATTTTACAGCGGCTTCTCAGTGTAAGTGAGTCACGACTGCTTATCAGAATTTATGCTATTATCAGAGTATTTCTCCAGTAATTATAGAGTGTGAAAAGTCACCAAGAAAAATAATTATTTTCTTTTCTGATGCATATTACTTAATACCAGCAATGCACTTGGGTCGTCCCTTCCACATTTTTACTCTAGATCTCAAAGGAGTTCCTGATTTTTTTTATTCTCTTTTCTTTTACTTTTTCTTTTGATGAGTGAGGTTTATCAGCACTTAGTACATCCATCAGATTTAATAACATCATAACTTAACAGATGAGAAGCATTATTCTAGTTTTTGACTTAGTAATAAGATAGACAAAGTAAACGTGACTAAGCTTAATATCAGAATTTTCTTGTGTCAATAGATTTCTACATAAATAATTACTTCTAACATGGGATCTCTAGTATGTTAAAGACTACTAGGTTAGCATCAAGCACAGGTATCCTCATAGGATTGAATAGTCACATAAACAGTCATATCACTATTAGAGTTTAGAAATTCACATTAGACAACAATCAGTACTTAAGTAATTTTCAATTAAGCACATAATACACAAAGAGAGTAATTTCTATAAATACTGATCATAAAGTCTGATGCATCAGAATAAAAGATAAGCAGATTTAGAGAAAGAACCTGAAACCATTTCAAGTTCATTTACCAATCTTGTAAAAGTATCTTCACACAGTGGTTTTGTGAAGATATCTGCTAGTTGTTGATCTGTTGGAACAAAATGCAATTCCACTGTACCTTCATCCACATGTTCCCTTATGAAGTGGTACCTAATGCTGATGTGCTTTGTTATTGAGTGTTGAACTGGATTACCTGTCATAGCAATAACACTTTGATTATCACAATAAATAGGGATTTTAAAATATGTTAACCCATAATCCAGTAACTGATTCTTCCTCCAAAGAATCTGTGCACAACAGCTTCCTGTAGCAATGTATTCTGCTTCTGCAGTTGATGTGGAAATTGACTTTTGTTTCTTGCTAAACCAAGAAACCAATCTGCCTCCAAGAAATTGGCATCTTCCACTTGTGCTTATCCTGTCAATTTTACAACCTGCAAAATCTGCATCTGAGTAACCTATTAGTTTAAAATCTAATTCTCTGGGATACCATAATCCCAGATCAGCTGTTCCCTTAAGATACTTGAAAATTCTTTTTACAGCTGTTAGGTGAGGTTCTCTTGGATCTGCTTGAAATCTTGCACAAAGACAGGTAGCATACATGATATCAGGTCTACTAGCAGTTAGATAGAGTAGAGAGCCAATCATACCTCTGTAATCAGTAATATCTACTGATTTACCAGTATCCTTATCTAGTTTTGTTGCAGCGGCCATAGGAGTGGATGCACTTAAACAATCTTGCATTCCAAATTTCTTCAACAAATTTCTAGTGTACTTGGTTTGACAAATAAAAGTGCCTTCTTCATTCTGCTTGACTTGAAGGCCCATAAAATAGCTAAGTTCCCCCATCATACTCATTTGATATCTTGACTGCATCAGTTTGGCAAACTTCTTGCAAAGTCTGTCATTTGTAGAACCAAAGATGATATTATCAACATATATCTGAAACAGAAGTAAGTCCTTTCCATGGTTGAGGTAGAACAGTGTTTTGTCAATAGTTCCTCTGTTAAATTCACTTTCCAGAAGAAACTGAGCTAAAGTCTCATACCATGCTCTTGGAGCTTGCTTAAGGCCATAAAGTGCTTTATCAAGCATGTAGACATGATTAGGATATTTGGGATCTACAAAGCCTGGAGGTTGTTCAGCATATACTTCCTCCTCCAATTCTCCATTGAGAAAAGCACTTTTCACATCCATTTGAAAGACAGTAAACTTTTTGTGAGCAGCATAAGCCAAAAATATCCTTATGGCTTCCAATCTAGCAACTGGTGCAAATGTTTCATCATAGTCAATTCCCTCCTATTGAGAATATCCTTTTTCAACCAACCTTGCCTTATTTCTTATAATTATGCCATCATTATCAGTTTTGTTTCTGAATACCCACTTTGTACCAACAACAGATCTGTTCTTTGGTCTTGGCACTAGGGTCCAGACTTTGTTTCTTTCAAATTCATTTAAGTCTTCCTGCATTGCTTGCACCCAATCAGCATCTTGAAGAGCTTCTTCCACTTTCTTTGGTTCAGTCTGAGAAAGAAAAGAATTGTAAAGACATTTACTTGAAGTAGTTGTTCTAGTTCTGACACCTGCATCAGGATTTCCAATTATTAAGTCAGGTGTATGTGATTTAGTCCACTTCCTTGCAGATGGAAGGTTTTCTCTAGAACTGGATGCTCCCCCACGATCCGTGCTATCTTCATCAACATTTTCTGATGCTCCCCCTGAAACTATGCTCTCTGAGTTGGATTCTTCAGAATTTAAGTTTTCAGAATTATCAGAACTTGGCTTATCAGAACTTGATGAATCAGAACTTGAAGAGCCGGATGTATGTTCTGATGTTTCTTGAGATGTGGTTGTATCTTCAGTATTCTCCCCCTGCTTAGGTGCATCTTCCTTTGGCGTAGTCACCATAGTTTCAATAACATCAGAGTTTAATCCATCAGAGTTTGCAGTATCAGGATTTAGACCGTCAGGATCAGAATTTAAGTCTTCATTTTCAAATCACAGCTGATCATGATCATTGAAATCTTCAAGTCCAGTAATCTTCTTATCATCAAAAGAGACATTGATAGATTCCATGACCACTCTTGTTCTCAAGTTATAGACTCTGAAGGCTTTTGTGGAAAGTGGATATCCAACAAAGATTCCTTCATCAGCTTTTAGATCGAATTTGGATAGCTGTTCAGGATGAGTCTTAAGAACAAAACACTTGCATCCAAATACGTAAAAATACTTCAGATTTGGCTTCTTTTTCTTCACCATCTCATATGGTATTTTTCCATGCTTGTTAATTAGTGTTGCATTCTGAGTAAAACAAGCAGTCTGCACAACTTCAGCCCATAAATAGGTTGGAAGCTTTGCTTCATCAAGCATTGTACGTGCAGCTTCAATGAGAGTTCTATTCTTTCTTTCAATAACTCTATTTTGCTGTGGAGTTCCAGGAGTAGAAAATTCCTGCTTGATTCCATGGTTTTTGCAGAACTCTTCCATTATCAAATTCTTGAACTCAGTACCATTATCACTTCTTATTATCTTCACAGAATCTTTGACCAATTTATCCAGTTGCCTGACATGATCAATCAAGATAGATGCAGTTTCACTTTTTGTGTGCAAGAAATACACCCATGTGTATCTGGTGAACTTATCCACTATGACCATAGCATATTTCTTCTTTGCAATAGACATGACATTTACTGGACCAAATAGATCAACATGCAGTAGGTGATAAGGCTCAAGAATTGATGATTCAGTCTTGCTCTTGAATGAAGATTTCCTTTGTTTAGCCTTCTGACAAGAATCACAAAGACCATCAGGAGCAGATACTGACTTTGGCAGTCCTCTCACAAGATCTTTCTTGACCAGTTCATTTATATTATTGAAATTTAAATGAGAGAGTTTCTTGTGCCAATTCCAGCTTTCTTCAATTGATGCTCTACTCATCAGACATATTGCAGAACCTTCAGTACTTATTGAAAGCTTGGCTTCATAAATGTTACCACGCATGTATCCTTGCAGAACAACTTTGCCTGTAGATTTACTTACAACTTCACAGTGTTCTTCAAAGAAATCCACATGATAACCTCTGTCACAGATTTGACTGACACAAAGCAGATTGTGTTTAAGTCCTAAGACCAGAGCTACTTATTTAATGATGACATTCCCGAGATTGATATTGCCATATCCCAATGTTTTTCCAATGTTGCCATCTCCATAAGAAACACTTGGGCCAACCTTCTCCACAAAGTATGATAGCAGGGCTTTATTTCCAGTCATATATCCTGAACATCCACTGTCCAGAACTAGGATGTTTTTCCTGTTGCCCTGCAATCACAAAGACCACTAATGATTAGTTTTAAGGACCCAGACTTGCTTGGATCCTTTGGCCTTATTAAGTTTGTTAACATTTGCAGCGGATTTAGCATCAGAGTTTATGTTAACATTTTTCTTATCAGAATTTATACTATCAAACTTTGAATCAGAACTTACACTAGAAGGAACAATGGTAACTTTCTTTAAAGAAGGTTTTATTTGATAATAATCATAGTACAGACTATAATATTCCTTACAAGTATAAATGGAATGCCATAAACTACCACAATGAAAACAAGGATTTTGTGGCTTATATCTAACAGACCGACTCTTAACTCCTGACTTTGAAGGTAAGGAGTTTATGTTCTTATTTTTCCTGCAAAAAGAAGCCAGATGGTTAGAACTTCCACAGTTATGACATGTTTTTCTAGGAGCATCAGGAACAGACTTATAATCATTGCTTTTATTCACACTTTCTTTTCCATTCCTATTTTTCCTAGGTGATTTTACCTTGTTTGCATTCTTAACATTTTTCAGCTTATGCTTAAGCTGCTTCTTTGTCATTAAGCCTACGTTTACTTGTCTTTTCCTGTTTTAGTTTGTCAGAAGTTAATTCCTTTTTAACTTCTAATTTCTCAGTATCAGATTTTATAGCTACAAACTTAACAGGTTTTAACTTTGGCTTTTGTTTAACAACTATAGGCTTAATATCTACAGTTCCTTTATCATTCTTATCCTCTCATAACCCAAGCCCTTTTCCAGTTTTCACTACTTAACAAATTTTGAGTTGTTCTGCCAGAGTTAGTCCAAGTCCTGATAATCTCTCTTTCCTTTTCTAACTCAGCTTTTAGAGATTCATTTATTTTAAGTAATTCATCCCTAACATAGAAAGCATCATCTCTATCTTTCTGAGTTTGATGGAACATGACTAACTCTTTTTCTAAATAATCATTCCTCTTTTTGCAAGCAAGATTTTCAGAATTTAATTTTTCACATGTTAAAGTTTGATCTCTATAGCTAATGAACATGGTTTTAAGATATCTTCTCAACTCATTAATATCATCAGTATGAAAGGCATAAGTGGTTTGAGGTACCTTTAACTCGGCAGCTTCAGAACTGCTTTCAGCACTTGCCATATCAGCATTTTCCATCAAGGCATAATTCTCCTCACTTTCGGAATCTGAGGTGTATGTCCAGCTTTTGTTCTTTGTGACAAGAGCCTTGCCTTTGTCACTCTTCACTTTCTTGCAATCAGGAGATATGTGGCCTTTCTCACCACAGTTGTAGCATTTGACATTTGTATAATCTCCTATGTCAGACTTTCCTCCTTTGCCCTCAGATTTTCTGAAATTCTTCTTATCAGAACTTGCACCTTTCCTGGAAAACTTCTTTCCCTTCCTGAACTTCCTGTATGCAATCTTTGTGATTCCTTTCTCTATAAGGGCACACAGCTTCATCATCTCTTCATCAGCATCCATCTTAGGCAAGCTTTCAGATTCTGAGTCATCATCACTATCAGAACTTGATGACTCAGTATCTGACATTGTGAAGAGAGCTTTACCCTTACCTTTCCTTGAGATAGCTGCCTTGGGGGATTCTTCTTCAGCCTTAAGAGCAACTGTCCTTGACTTTCCTCATTTCCTCTTTGTTAGGTCCCAATTTGTTTGTAGAAGGGGGGGTTGAATGCAAACAATACCGTTTCGTCGAATAAAATGCGGAATAAAATTGTGAAACAAAATTCAAGTTAAATAAAACTTTTATTAAACTTGAAAGGTGTTACAACTACGGTATCGGTTACAAGGGATTAATCTCAAATCAATTATTACAAATTTAGAATAAATTCGACATGAACTTTTTCTATTTTTGTAATTAAAAGATCAAATGCTAAAAGCGATTTGAGATTAAGTTCTAGGGATTTTAATCCGCTAGATAGATATACAAGAACAAGATAAGTATTTCTAGTTGATTGGATTTAACTTTACAATCTAGAAAATTGATCTTGAAGTTGCAGAATAGATGAAATATTTTTCTGCTGCTTTTTCTTTTGTTCTTGTGGTGTGTTCTGTTTGATTGCTCTCTGTATGTGTGTTAGTTAATTGGATGCTTCTGCTGCTTTTTAATCAACACAGCCGAGATTAAATGAACTGGTATGACAATCCTTTGTCCAATAATACTTTCGGTGTGACAATCTTTTAGAGCTAGCAAGACAATTAAAATGAACTAGCAAGACTTTCGGTATGACTATTGATTGTCATACCGATTGTCATATTAGTTCAAATAAAATTGTCTTACTGAATTAATAAGTGATTTTAATCTAAATAATAATTCTATCAAGACAATCAACTGAATTAGCATGACTTTCGGTATGACTATCAATTGTCATACCGATTGTCATACTAGTACAATCAGTTGTCTTTTTAGAATTAAAACAGATTTTAATCAATTAAAATTCTGAAAAAACCTTAATATTAATTCAGAATTAATTAATCAATTAATTTAATTAATCAAATAAATTAATCTTTGCAGAGATAATTTATTTTCATAATTAAATTATATGACTTAATTAATTAATAGAGAATTAATACTAACCCTGAGCAGCATCCATTCTTCTGACAATCTTCTGAAAGTCACTGAGACTTATGAATCAATTCCGCCACTTCAATGCTGACACTCGATGTACTGTCTGGTTCATGAGTGACTAACTTTCGTGACGTTTCTTCATGTCTTGACTTTGTTGTTCTGATTGAATCCTTGTAATAAATGATACCTTGACGAGATCTCTGTCACTTGATTGAATCCACGATCTTGATTTACATCACTGAGGCATGATCAAATTCTTGAACTTCTTCCAGTGAATCTTCAAGTCTGCAGATGAACAATGTTTCTTTATTCTTTGACAGATGTTACTTTGTGAGATCTCTCTGATGCTTGATCCACTATTTACTTATTACATTCTTATTTGAGTTGAGTTAAATACTCGAATAAACGAGTAGGCTATGACATATGCCTTTCAATCTCCCCCTATTTGCTTGTTAGACAATAACAACAAATACCTAGAGGATAACTCAACTAACAAATAAGAAAAAGATATAAACAGTAATGTAAAGTAAATAGCAGAAAAGTTCTGGATTATATTTAATATTTTCCAGATTCCAAATGAAATTTACAAGTGAATACAAGATAGATGTTCCTCTAGCCTGAACATATAACTACATTAGTCTATCTTGATTCATAACGCTCTAATCATATTACATTGAGTTTTGAGCTAATTGACTTTAGTTGTCTTCTCTTCTGACTTCACCTTCTTCTAAATCTTGAAGCAATTCCTTGTCAAAAACACGATCCTTTTCTGAAGTGAAGCTTGCAGGTCTGACTGGTTGAACTCCAACTGTCTTCAACTTATTCTTGAGTTGATTGTACCTTTTAACATTCTTCTCACAATAAGCTTGAATCAAGTCAGCAGCTTGAGTCTTCAACATGGATGAATATCCAGCAGTTCTCAAATGATGTTCCATCCAGACCAGATGCTTAGCTGAGTAGTCTTTAAGAGATTGTACATCTAGCTGACAGATTTGAAGACAATCAGACTTAAAGAATCTCACTTGATGAGGATTGTTGACCACTTGAGGACTAGCCCTGCTGGCAAACTCTTTAAGCCTTTCCCGAAGAACTTCATTCAACTCTGAGCTTCTTTTCACTTTGTTTAAAAGAACCCAAATCTCTGACAACGAACGATTCTCAAATAGATGAAGTGACACTTTGAATGATCCTTCACTCTGACAATATACAAAAATGCTCATCTCATTTAGGGATCTATCAAAAGCAGCTGTGATCCTTGAGACTTCAGTCTTGATAGCATTCATGTACATGTCATTGTTAGGATTTGAGATTTCCAGCTTGTCAAGAAGATGTAAGAACTGCCTATCATTGTTAGTGCATAGCTGAGGCATATCGAGTACTCTCCTAGCTTCATCCCACTTTCCACCAATCTTCAGTCTGACATCTCTTCTCCTTTCTTGAGCTTTAATGTCATGAAGACGTTGCTTTTGAAGAGTTTCTGTTCTTTGTATGTCTTTTCTCCTATCAATGATCTGTGAGACCTTCTTGAGTTCAGCTTCTTTTCTTTGCATCTCTGACTGCTCTTTCTGAAATTCTTTCTCAAACCTAGGATCCACTGTATCTTCTTCTTCCCAATCTTCAAAATCACTTTCTTCTTCAGCTTCAAATAACCCATCTTTATCTTCCTGAACTGGTTCAGTGGGAATGTCAAAAATATCGAAGTCATCCTGTTCTCCACTGTAGTAGGCATCATCAGCCTTTCCTTTATCTCCAGCAGAAGTATCTTTTTCTTTCCCTTTGGAACTACTCCTTTTCTTCTCCCCCTTAGTTGAGGGATCCTCTACTGACTTTCCTTTGAAACCTCCACCACTTCCAGAGCCTGATCCTCCACCAGACGGTCCTTCAAAATAAGCTCTTTGTTCTTCATTAGGGCAATGAGAATTCTTGATCATGTAATATAAGTGCTTCATGCCTTCATTTAGATGTTCCATGCCCGTCTCTATCTTTAGAAATCTTGAGTTGTCCAGTGAATGATTCATCTCAACGAGGTCTTCAAGAGAAGTCATTCTTGTATGTAGGGAGCAGAAGTTGGATATGTCATCAGCTGATAAATTTGGAGTGTCCTGAATAGAATTGAGCTTTGGTATTACAGTAGTCTTTAAATCTGAGATGTCATTCCTTATGATTGCAAGCTGATTGTCGACAGAGGTGGAAGAAGAAGACCGTTCAACCACTTGTGCTTTGAATGCTTGAGCTTCAGCTTGACTTTTAGCAAGTTCTTCTTTCAGGGTAGCAATCTGAGCTAACAGGTTGATAGTATCAGTGTCTGTGTGTGCTCTCACCTGAAGTTCACTCGTATTTGGTTCACTCATCTCACGTGCATGTGTTTCTCTCAATATGATTGCTCGTGAGGAGTCTTCCAATTGCTGTTCTTGTGTACCTGCATTAAAAATCACCCTAGCCTCTTCAAGAGAGGTCAGTGGTGGTGCAATGGGAATTCGCGAGTCCCGATCCTCAGTCAATGCTATCAAATCTTTTGGAATAGATGTCTGAATTGCTTCAGGGATAGATTGACCGAGTTGCCCTCCACTTTCTCCAGATAAATCTGCGAGTGGAGAATCCCATAAGGGAGCCAGAGTTGTTGGATCTGGGAGGGGAGAAAATGACTCTATTAAAGATGGCGGAGAGTCAGATTTTCCCTCTGAAGCATGTGACTGCTCTTCTGCCGTAACTATGGCAGGCACTGTAACCGACTCTACGTGCACTCCTCGCTGGGTGTCCTGAGTATTATCTGGGGAAGTGTATGGTTCCATTGTGAGTAATGGAATTGTGCTTGACTCAGTACAAGATGCCATGGCCCGATGGCGAATTTCAATAGATGCATCCTGTTGAGAGAATGCCTCTAGTAACTGTTCATTGGCCATTTCAAAGTCCATGTCCTGTTGGGAGGACAAGGATAAGCTTTCAGATGCCTCAGAATAGGTTTTTCTTTTCTTAGGAGGAGGCAGAGCTGAGGGTTCACTCATATTTGACATTGTACTACTTCCTAATAATCTTCTGGGTAACATTTTAGACAGTGGGGGAGAGGGTGAGATAGAATGAGACTCTGTGTTTGGCTCTATGACCTGGGATTGAAGCTGTGGTTCTACAACTTCATGGTCAGCCCTATCAACCACTGAGGGTGTGTTAACAGAAGTAGGAAGAGAGTGAGAGAGAGAGTGAGGAGTTACTACCTGTAATGGAAGAGCCTGGGTGGCTTGAACCACTGGAGGTTGAGGTTGCTGTTCATGGCCGGGAAGATTAAAAATAGGCAAGGGAATATAATTGGCCATGAAAGCAGATACAAGTACTGGTACTTGCATAAATTTGAAGGTTGTGTCTTGGCGAGTGTAAATCTTTTTGCTAACTGGTGGGGGTTCGGTTACAGCAGAGTTAACAAAAAGTGCTTTGTGTTCAGGGGTGAGTAGATGATCTGCTATGAGCATAAGAAAACGAGCATAGTAACATGATACCCTACGATTTGTAGAATGATCACGTAAAGCAGAAGTTAGACGTCTCAAGAGAATGGGAAAAAGTAGTTTGCCAAAATTGATCCTTTGATTGAAAACAACCGCAAGACCAATATACTGCAGGGTGGAAGTAATGTTATGAAAATTAGATTTTGTGCAGTTGGCAAACACTTTGGAAAGTGTATCGAAGAATATATCCCATTCAGACACCAAATTTGATTTAGAAAGTTTGGTTAAATTGATCACCCCCTGATAGTGAATAGCATTGAAAAAATTTGTGATATCATTTTCAGAGGGTAAATTACAGAAATTGTCTAGTGGAAAATTTAACGCACGATTGACGACTGTTTCATCAACTACATACTGTGTGTTTGCGATGGTGAATGAAAAAGATTTTGAATCATCGGCCACAGTAGAAGTTGTGCAAATCAGTCTAAGTAGATTGACGTTTAAAATCACATTTGATTTAATAGCAGAGCTAACAATCGAATGATCATTTAAAAATCTAATCCAAGGCTTAAATTTTTCAACATCATATTTTTCCGGATTGAAATAACCAACTAGATTATGCGCGATAAGTTGGAAATTGAGAGCCATTTTAAAATAATAATAAGGCACACACTTTCAGAATTTTAAGAATAATATTAAGAAAATTCGAATTAATTAAATTAATTTAATAATTCGAATTAAATTAATTATAATCGAAAAATTTAGACAGGAATGTATCTCGTTAAAATCTATAACTCACAAATCCAGATGACACAAGCCAAACGACACAAATCAGAAAAAAATAAAAAATAAAAAGTTCAAAATCAACAACACAAATGGAATTTGAAGGGGCAAACTGATTTTTATAAAAAAAAAAAATTTAATAAAAAATCAACTGCACCTTGTATATATATACTTGTATGTATATATCACAAAGTGATGAAATAGTAAGCTGAGTAAAAACTCGAGCAAGGAAGGAGACAGATTAATGGTTTTTGTTCGAGGAGAGAGAAGAGAGAAAAATTAGGAATGAAAAACTGTTATTTTTTTTGAAATGAAGTGAACTGATGAAATGGTTTAAAAACAATACACCAAACGCCTTTATATAACAGCTGGTATGACAATCCGGGATTGTCATACCGATTGTCATACCAGGCAAAAGAAGGAAATGAAATACAATAGAATAAGTATTAAAAATTATAACTGGTATGACAATCTGATAGTCATACCGATTGTCATACCAGGCAAAATAAAAATAAAATAGATATATATAATGTTTATAACTGGTAAGACAATCAATAGTCATACCGATTGTCTTGCCAGTATAAAACTAAACTGAAAAACACTGAAATGACAATTATATTCGCAAATGACTTTCAGCAAGACAATTTCAATTGTCTTGCCGATTGTCATTCTGGAAATAAAAGGTTTTCACACAGAATTAATTATGAAAATAAGTATATATATATATATAAGTACTGAAATGATTTTCAGCAAGACAATTCAATTGTCTTGCCGATTGTCATTGCAGTAGAAAAACACTCAAATATGTACAGACTACTATTAATGTACTGAAACTTTATTACAAAATAGTAAAACTGAAATAAATACTTAAAATTTTTACAGAAAATAAAGACAATATTTCAGAATTAATTATTTTTATTCCAAAAATAGATTTATGTTGAATTTTAGCAAATAAAATTCATAGAAAAATATTTTTAGAGGAAATAAAATATTCTGAGATATTTTAAATTAACAAGTAGAGTAAATAACATAGATAAGATAATATATATTACATAGAAATAAGCAAGAAATATGATAAAATGATAAAATAAATTTGCAAATGAATTTTTCATTTATGAAAAATTCATTTGTAAATTCATTCAAGAACAGATTCCAGATATTAATTAAATTAATCACAAAAACTATTTAACATACCCAATTTACCAACTAATCTGGTAAATGTGGATTCGTCAAGTGGTTTAGTGAAAATATCTGCTATTTGTTCTTCTGTTGGAACAAAAAATAGTTCAACAGTACCATTCATGACGTGCTCTCTAATAAAATGATACCTGATGTCAATGTGCTTTGTCCTCGAGTGCTGCACAGGGTTGTTGGTGATGGCTATTGCACTTGTGTTGTCACATAAAATAGGAATCTTGTTCAATACAGAGCCATAGTCTCGTAGTTGGTTCCTAATCCACAAGATCTGAGCACAGCAGCTTCCAGCAGCAATATATTCAGCCTCGGCCGTTGAGTTGGAAACTGTTTGCTGTTTCTTGCTGTACCATGAGACTAGCCTGCTTCCTAAGAATTGACAACTTCCTGAGGTGCTTTTCCTATCAACAACACTTCCTGCATAATCTGAATCTGTATATCCGACAAGGTTAAAATCAGATTCTTTAGGGTACCAAATACCCAGATTTGGTGTTCCCTTAAGATATCTTAAGATTCGTTTAACAGCAACGAGATGAATATCTCTAGGATCCGCTTGGAACCTTGCACATAGGCATGTAGCATACATAATATCTAGTCTACTCGCAGTAAGATAGAGTAACGAGCCAATCATACCTCTGTAGCTTGTGACATCTACCTTAATGGAGTTTTCACATGGTCCAAGCTTGACAGCTGTAGTTGATGGAGTCCTTGCTGATGCAGAATCCTCTAGATTGTATTTTTTGAGGAGTTCCTTGAGATACTTGGATTGACAAATAAATGTTCCATCTAACCTTTGATTTACTTGTAATCCAAGAAAGAACTTCAGCTCTCCCATCATGCTCATTTCAAACTTGCTGTGCATTAACTTAACAAATCTCTTACAGAGATTATCATTAGTAGACCCAAATATTATATCATCCACATAGACTTGGACTAATATAGTATCATTCTTATGTTTTTTAGAAAAGAGAGTTTTGTCTATGACACCTCTAATAAAGCTATTTTCAATAAGAAATTCAGAGAGAGTGTCATACCATTTTCTTGGTGACTGTTTTAGCCCATAGATAGCCTTGAAAAGAAAGAAGACAAAATCCATATGATCTGGATCTTCAAAACCAGGAGGTTGCTCTACATATACCTCTTCATCCAGCTTTCCATTCAGAAAGGCGCTCTTGACATCCATTTGATAAACTTTAAAGTTTGAAAATGCTGCGAATGCCAGAAATATCCTGATGGCCTCAAGTCTAGCCACTGGAGCATAGGTTTCATCATAATCAATACCTTCAGCTTGAGAATACCCTTTAGCTACCAGTCTTGCCTTGTTTCTTGTAACCACACCATCTTCATCTAGTTTATTCCTGAATACCCACCTTGTACCAACAGCTTTCTTGTGTACAGGCCTAGGTACCAGTTTCCAGACTTGTTGACTTTCAAACTGATTGAGTTCATCTTGCATAGCAATCACCCAATCTGGATCAGTTAGTGCTTCTTCAATTTTCTTAGGTTCCATCTTAGAAAGAAATCCTGAGAACAGACACTCATTTTGAGTAGCACGTCTAGTTCTGACTCCAACATCTGGATCACCAATAATCAACTCAAAAGGGTGAGCTTTATTCCAGACAGTCTGTCTTGGAAGATTTGATCTTGATGATTCGCCTTGAAATTCATTGTGATGTTGTGTCCTACTAGATGATCCTTCAGCATCTCCCCCTGAGTTGTTGCCATGTTGACTTGAAGATTCTCCGTCAGTAGCAGTGGTATCTCCATTGTTTCCAGAGTTTCCATCACTATTACCTTGAGTATTATCAGGATTAACAGGTTCTTCAACAGCAACAACCTCAGGTTCTTGACCATGTTCTGACTCTGAATCTGACGTATCATCAAACTTCAGTTTCTCAGAAGGATCTTCAGTTTGGATACTAGGGAGTTTAGTGTCATCAAATGTAACATTGACACTTTCAGTTACTTTGTGTTGATCAATGATATACACTCTATATGATCTTCTTCCATATCCAACAAAAATACCCTCATATGCCTTTGCCTCGAACTTACCACGACGATCATCTCCATCCTTGAGCACGAAGCATCTGGCACCAAATACATGAAAGTATTTGATAGAAGGTTTCTGTTCATTCAAAATCTCATAAGGAGTTTTCATGAAGTCTTTGTTGATTAGAGTTCGATTCTGAGTATAACATGCAGTATTGACAGCTTCAGCCCAAAAGTACATTGGAAGACCTGATTCATTTAACATCGTTCTTGCAGCTTCAATCAATGTACGATTCTTCCTTTCTACCACTCCATTTTGCTGAGGGGTTCTAGGAGCTGAAAATTGTCTGGTAATCCCTTTGTCTGTACATAATCCATTTAGAAGTTCATTCTTGAATTCTGTTCCATTATCTGACCTTATTGCTCTAACAGGGACGTTAGAATCTAACTCAATCATCTTAATATGATCAATCACAACTTGTGGTGTTTCATCCTTAGAGTGAAGAAATAAAACCCACGTATACTTGGAATAGTCATCAACTATCACAAGACAGTAACACTTCTTTGACATAGAAAGGATATTAACTGGACCAAATAAATCCATGTGCAATAATTGCAGAACACCAGTTATGGAAGATGTGTCAGTGCCTTTGTGACTTGCTTTCTTTGACTTTCCTTTCTGGCAAGCCTCACATAGTCCTTCTGGAGAGAATTCCAGCTGAGGCAGACCTCTTACCAATTCTCTTTTGACAAGAGAATTCATTGTCTTGAAATTGAGATGGGAAAGTCTCTTGTGCCATAGCCAACTCTCATTTGACGATGCTTTTGCATAGAAACAATTGACTTCAAGATTGCTTCCAGAGTTCATGTCAGCTACGAACAGATTTCCTTTCCGTATTCCCATTAAGGAGGGTTTTTCACTTTTCTTGTGCAGAATCTGACACTTCAGCTTGTCGAATAAAACATTGTAGCCGTTGTCACAGAACTGACTAATGCTAAGCAGATTGTGTTCAAGTCCTTGCACAAGATATACATTTTCAATGATAACATTTCCAGCTTGCAAACAGCCATATCCCTCCGTTAAACCTTTGCTGTTATCTCCAAAGGTAACCACTGGGCCAGCTTTCTCAACCACATTTGATAGCAGGGCTCTATCTCCGGTCATATGTCTTGACGATCCACTGTCAAGAATCCACACTACCGGTTGTACCTGTTTAATGCCCTGCAATACAAATGGATTAGAACTTCTTCGGAACCCAAGCTTGGCTGGGTCCGGCATACTTGTAAAATTGGCCTTTATCAGGCAAAACAACATTCTTAATTTCACTATTCTCAACATTCTCAATGACTGAACATTTGACCTTTAAAACAGCCTTATCAGATTTATGTTTAGGCTTAGGCACAAATGTCTCCTTTCTAGCTTTAGGAGGACTAGCAGTCTTAGACCTATCATGCTTTCTATTATTCACATGCTGACGAGGAGTAGTCTTATCATTAGAAGCATGCTTACCATTAAAATAAGCAAACAACAGATTAAAAGCACAAGACATACAATCAGGAACACCACATGCTTTATGAGAAGGATTAACAATAGGCAACTTATGCATGGTAGACATGGCATTTGTGCTATCCAACTCATGTGTGTCTGAGTTAGTCTCAGTTGCTTTCACAACCTTGACTGGAACTTTTGACACACTTGACTTGGAGACAGCTTTCCCATTAGCATTATCTTCAGCACGGATTTCTTCTTGAATAATAAAAGAGGTCTCATCAAATGGTTCAGCAATTGATTCCTTATAGAGGGGTTCATCAACACCCTTAAGCACATGTGGTACTTCCCTGCCTTTAGCACATACATGAGGAGGGGAGTTTATGCCTAATTTTCCAATAGCAGCATTGTAATCATAACCTATTCCATGTGTTTGATTAACAGCTTGCTTATTGTAAAACTCTTTGGACTTCGAACAAGAATTAAAGTAAGCTTTAACCTTAGCCTCAAGACCGGTGATCTTGTCTTTGAGAATAGTTTCGAGTTGTCTATAACAGTCAACTCTATTCTCTAGAAAAGATACTTGGTCTTTAAGTTTATCTTGATTAATGTGCACAAGTCTTAATTCATTGACCTCTTTCTCAAGGTCTTTGATTTGTTGATTTAACAATTCATTATCACGACGAGCACAATCTAAGTTACCTCTTAGATGATAAACCATTTCAGCATCAGAAAGTTTTACCTCTTTTCTTGACGATGAGGTGCTTGCATCACTAGCCATGAGAGCAAGATTCCCAACTTCTTCATCTTCACTGTCAGTATCATCCCAGCTTCTTCCCTTTGCCAGGTACGCCCTTTCAGATTTACTCTTCTGATTAGAATCGTAAGAGTTCTTCCTTGCTTGTTTTGGCTTCCTGCATTCTGTGGCAAAGTGTCCCAACTCATTACAGTTGAAGCATCGAATGGTGCTTCGATCAACCATCCATGTTTTATACCCACCACTGCTGGTGTTAGAGGATGACGATCCACCTTTCTGGAATCTGTTGTAGTTGGACTTGTACTTGAACTTGGGATTCCTTTTGAATCTGACATTTGAGAATCTCTTGACAATCAGGGCCATTGACTCATCCTCCAATTGCTCCAGTTCTTCCAAGGAATAATAATCATCTCCTGATTGATTTGTAGTAGGTGAATCAAATTCTGCTACTATCACATTATCTTCAACCTTGGAAGACTGTACCATTCTATCTGACTGTTGAGATTGTTGTTGATATAGTGGTTGTTGTTGTTGTTGTTCATCAGCTACCAGAGCAGTAGACGTGCTGACCACTCTTCCTTTCCCGTAAACTTCCTTCTGCTGAATCTGCTCCAACTCATAAGTCTTTAACACACCATAGAGCCTTTCCAAAGAAATCTCACTCAG
Organism: Apium graveolens; assembly: GCF_009905375.1. Taxonomy (NCBI): domain Eukaryota; kingdom Viridiplantae; phylum Streptophyta; class Magnoliopsida; order Apiales; family Apiaceae; genus Apium; species Apium graveolens. The sequence continues at coordinate 123,138,379 of NC_133649.1, read as the reverse complement.
ATCTCTTGCTTCTCTTATGGCAGTGATTCTATGTTCGAGATGAGTTGGCAGTGTTAAAAGGAACTTTTTATTGACCTCCCTGATGGAATAGTATTTACCATTAATGTTCAGGTTGTTGATTAATGCATTGTACCTCTCAAACACTTCAGTGATTCCTTCTCCTGGATTAGATTTGAAGTATTCATACTCAGAGGTTAGGATTTCTAGTTTGTTCTCCCTAACTTCCTCTGTGCCTTCATTAATAATCTCAATAGTTTCCCAGATATGTTTAGAATCTTTACAATTCATCACATGTCTGTTCATTAGGGGATTAAGGGAATCTACTAAGATTAATTGAAGGCTAGCATCCAGGGAAGCTTCTTCTATTTCAGCAGGAGAGAAGTCCTCAGGATCCTTCACATAAGTTCTCGCTTCGGTGATCACCACATCATTCTCTATTACCTCTGGTTCAATAACCATAGGAATTTTTGGACCCTTCTTCAACACTTGCAAATATTTGGGATTAGCAACCTGTAAAAACAGTAGCATCTTCTTCTTCCACATCACATAATTTTCTTTATCGAAAAGTGGAATTTTAACGGTTCCAACTTTTTGTGTAGTCATTATGAATTTTTGAGTGAATAAAAATTCAAGAAGTGAAAGAAACACAAAAGTCTAGGATCTTGATTTGTACGTTAATCAGAAGGCTCTGATACCAATTGTTAGGTCCCAATTTGTTTGTAGAAGGGGGGGTTGAATGCAAACAATACCGTTTCGTCGAATAAAATGCGGAATAAAATTGTGAAACAAAATTCAAGTTAAATAAAACTTTTATTAAACTTGAAAGGTGTTACAACTACGGTATCGGTTACAAGGGATTAATCTCAAATCAATTATTACAAATTTAGAATAAATTCGACATGAACTTTTTCTATTTTTGTAATTAAAAGATCAAATGCTAAAAGCGATTTGAGATTAAGTTCTAGGGATTTTAATCCGCTAGATAGATATACAAGAACAAGATAAGTATTTCTAGTTGATTGGATTTAACTTTACAATCTAGAAAATTGATCTTGAAGTTGCAGAATAGATGAAATATTTTTCTGCTGCTTTTTCTTTTGTTCTTGTGGTGTGTTCTGTTTGATTGCTCTCTGTATGTGTGTTAGTTAATTGGATGCTTCTGCTGCTTTTTAATCAACACAGCCGAGATTAAATGAACTGGTATGACAATCCTTTGTCCAATAATACTTTCGGTGTGACAATCTTTTAGAGCTAGCAAGACAATTAAAATGAACTAGCAAGACTTTCGGTATGACTATTGATTGTCATACCGATTGTCATATTAGTTCAAATGAAATTGTCTTACTGAATTAATAAGTGATTTTAATCTAAATAATAATTCTATCAAGACAATCAACTGAATTAGCATGACTTTCGGTATGACTATCAATTGTCATACCGATTGTCATACTAGTACAATCAGTTGTCTTTTTAGAATTAAAACAGATTTTAATCAATTAAAATTCTGAAAAAACCTTAATATTAATTCAGAATTAATTAATCAATTAATTTAATTAATCAAATAAATTAATCTTTGCAGAGATAATTTATTTTCATAATTAAATTATATGACTTAATTAATTAATAGAGAATTAATACTAACCCTGAGCAGCATCCATTCTTCTGACAATCTTCTGAAAGTCACTGAGACTTATGAATCAATTCCGCCACTTCAATGCTGACACTCGATGTACTGTCTGGTTCATGAGTGACTAACTTTCGTGACGTTTCTTCATGTCTTGACTCTGTTGTTCTGATTGAATCCTTGTAATAAATGATACCTTGACGAGATCTCTGTCACTTGATTGAATCCACGATCTTGATTTACATCACTGAGGCATGATCAAATTCTTGAACTTCTTCCAGTGAATCTTCAAGTCTGCAGATGAACAATGTTTCTTTATTCTTTGACAGATGTTACTTTGTGAGATCTCTCTGATGCTTGATCCACTATTTACTTATTACATTCTTATTTGAGTTGAGTTAAATACTCGAATAAACGAGTAGGCTATGACATATGCCTTTCACTCTTGCTTCTCTGTTTCATCTCAAGTTCATAAGTCTTGAGCATCCCATAAATTTCATCAAGAGTTGTTTCATCAAGATTATAGTTGTCTCTTATTGTTGTTGCCTTCAAATCCCAGCTTTCAGGAAGAGCCAATAGGAATTTAAGGTTTGAATCTTCAAGATCATACTCCTTATCAACCAGTGACAAATCATTCAAGAGTTTGACAAATCTATCATATAAATCAGTCAGTGACTCATTAACCTTTGAGTCAAAGTGTTCATACTCTTGAGTGAGTATTGTCTTCCTGTTCTTCTTAATCGTATCAGTTCCCTGACATCTTGTTTCCAAGGCATCCCATATCTCCTTTACAGTCTTACAGTTTATTACCCTGTTTGACATTACATTATCAATGGCACTATGTAGTAAGTGTCGTACCTTAGCATCCTTAGCAATTGATGCGATATCTTCAGCAGTGTAGTCACTCTTCTCCTTTGGTACTGACTTTGCTGCTTCACCTGTAACTGCAACAGCGAGCTTGGTTGGTTTGTGAGGTCCTTCCTTGATTCTATCAAGATATTCTGGATCTATAGCTTCCAGAAACATAGTCATCCTCACTTTCCATATGGGATATTCAGATGGTCTCAATATGGGAACTCTAATAGTCTCATATCGGCTTTGGATTTGTGTCTTTGGAGGTTCTTCAGTTTTGGTGGGCTTAGTTGGAGTTTCTACTTCGGACATGATTGTTTTTGGATCTTAAATTGTTTGTGTGTTAACAGATAGGCTCTGATACCACTTCTTAGGTCACACACACTGTAGAGGGGGGGTGAATACAGTGTATAGCATAATCAAATCGAACTTTAATAACTCAAGTAACAGAAAACAAACTTTATTCAAAACAATAAACTCTGTTACAGTATGGAACTGTCCTCTCTCAGTGATGAACAAATATCACGAGAGCTGCTAGGGTTACAATGAATAATCTTCTCGATAATGATAACACTTATAGTGTAAACCCTATGTATGTGTTTATATACTACACAATTACAAGATAATCACTAATTGATATGGAATATAATTCTGCTTCCTAAAATATATCAATCATATATCTTTTCTTCCAAGTATTCTATTCTTCATAGAATTCCTTCTTCATGAATATCTCTTCTTACGTTTGTCTTGATCTTCTTTCCTTTCAATTAGCCGCCTTCCTTATCTGAACGTTTCCTTTAAGTCCTGATATTATCTTCTGATAAATACACTACAAGAATAATGTCAATAGACATCACACATTAGACATCAGTTAACTTTGCCACTGATGTTAAAAAAAGTATTGACATTACCCCGTGTTTTTGTGATGTCTTTGTTCTTTATAGACATCGGTTATAATTAAACTGATGTCTAAAATTCACCAAAAAAAAAATCGCGCCCACCTTTTCTTTCCCCCGTTAGTGAAATTTTCATTCATTTTTTAGTTCTACATTCCCCCCAATCCCAAATTCTCCCCCCTTAACCAAATTTTGGTTCCCCCAAATCAATCTTCAGACACAACAAAATCGAACCTCTCTCTCTCTCTCGATCGAACCTCTCTCGCCTCACAATCTCTCTGAACTCCGGCCATCATCTCACCATCATAATCTCTCTCTCTCTCTCTCTCACTGGAACCTCTCTCTCTCTCTGAACCTCTCTCCGCTCTCAATCTCTCCGTTAAGCCTCTTTTAGTTAACCTATCTACTTCGGTAAGTGTTGTATCTACTTGAATCAAACTGGTCTTCTCTGCATGAACACCAGTTTTAAAAGTTGAGGATTTTTGAATTCAAAACCCTAATTTTGTAAATTGGGTTTTTTTCTAATTTGAAACCCTTATTTTTTTTATTAATTTAGTGTCTAAACTTGTTGCTTATACTTTTCTTCTTGTTGTATACAGGACCTAATCTGAGAAAAAGATTTAAAACTTTGGGTAATTTTGGTGTTTTTGGTTGTACATTTGTATTTTTGTTTGTTTTTTTAATTTTTGTAAAAACGATCCTTTCATGTCTACTGATTACATGGTATTCAATTCTTTCTTATGATAATGAGCATGTTGGTAGCTAATTATGTCAAGGGGAACTGTGCTGGATATCTAATTGTATGAATTTCCCTGTATGTTTTTGTTAACAAATTGTTGTCACTAATTTGTACATGTTCAGCATTTAATTATAGTTGCTTATTGGTTTCAAAATAAGTGATTCTCTGTTGAATCTGTTGCCCAAAGAATAAGTGATTGTAAACCAAAGGTACTGATAACTTGCAATGCTGTCATGCGAGGGTCTAAGCTGATACGTCTCAAACAGATTGTTGACGCTGCACTCACAGAATCATCGAAGAACGGGTTCACTTTAGGTATGTTTTCTTTTGTTAAAGAAAGACCGAGTACATGAAATAGTGTAACCTGTTCGAGTCACAATATGAAATATGTGACCACTGATTGATTTGCTGATATGATTCTTTCTAGTTAGGGACTTGTTAATTCTGATACCTTACCACTAAATGTCTCAAGAGAAATGCTTCAGTAGCACAGCAGTTTGAAGAAGATAAAAAAGAAACTTAGAATATCGTTTTCGTGAGACCAAATACTAATTACTAATTATGATCTACCAAATACTCATGCATTCATTGAAATAACTTTTTACGGTTCTAAAAACTCTTATGATTGACGGGAATATGGGAAAATGATGTATTAATACTTCAGTAATATACTGCTATTGTTTTTGTAATTTAAGTTGTGTTAAATTATGCTAAGCATTGCTACTCTGTTAATAACAGTCTTGGAGTTTACAAGGTCCATCAAGATACCAAGGTTCTATCTGTGTTTGTGAACTCAGAACCAATTCGGGACGATCAAGTGGAGAATGCTGTCAAATTTCTTTTACATCTAAAAATTAAGGGATTTCCTGTCCTGTACAGACGTTCCTCTCTGAGAAGAAGGGCCTTACAAAGGAGGAGATAGATGAAGGCTTGTATTCTTCTCCTTCATTTACACACCTTATAGAGTCCATTTTTAAATATATCTCTCAGTTTTTATCATCCATAGTTCAGATAAGTAATTTTACTATTCTTAATCATGAAAACATCTTGTTTTCGATGGCAGGATCAAACCCCACCAGTTTCAACTGGTCAACCAGCAGGAGGTAACTTATTTAATTCAAATCCAGGCTTCCTTTCTTTGCTGCTAGCATTTTCGGAATAAGTTTATCTTTTTGTCTTTGTGCTTTAATGATTTAGGTTACCTACTCCCATACTTGATGGATACTGAACATGTAACAACATTTGTAGCTGACATTTTTGAGTCCATGCAGAGGTACGACACTTTGAGGACCTTATGAATCTTCTAGGAGCACAAGTAAGGGAAATGAAATCAATGAGTGATTCCATAGGGGTAATTTAAAATGCCAGAAATCATTGTTCTAAATCTACTCCAGTTATAAACAGGTGGTTGACTAGGTCATCAACCATATTGTAGTTATGCCAGCTTTGTCCCCTACAATGGTAAGATGTTTAGCTGCTTAGGTATATAAACTTTAAACATGTTTCTTAGTGAAATATAACATATGCTCTTCGTACACCGCATTGCAGGCTTAAGGTAACTTGGCGAAATAGAAGAAGAAGGAAGGAGATAAGGTTAGCTCTATAAGATATTTGTGCTGCATCAGTGTCATTCGATCATAAATTTGTTTTTCTTGAAGTGTCATAACTTGCCATTCATTTCCAGAATTTGGAGTTAAGTATTGATGGGCTAATTTTTTTAGCCTTTTCCTGTACCCACTTATATATATTTGATATGACAGCTAGAAGTGGGGGATATTATCTGCGAAATAGAGACAGACAAAACTACCCTGGAGTTTGAGTGTCTTGAAGAGGGGTAATTATATTTTTTTCTTCTGAAATAAACAACAGTCTGCTATATATAAAACCATGATTTATCTTTCTTGTGTCTATGACTTGTTTCTGTTGTGATCTTTGCTTTATGTAACTATTGGTCAATAGCCTCCCAGAGTTTATCATTTTTCTGTTTCATCACTTTAGATGGGTAGCATCAAGTTGTATAGTTGAGGTACTTTATTTTAGACTCTCGGTCAATCCTTTTCTGGTTTCTAGCTAAGATATTGGTACCTGAAGGTTCAAAGGATATACCCATGGGACAGCCTATTGCAATCACGGTATACTTTTAAGTCCTTTTATCATTTATGTATAATAACTTTCTTACAATTTTCCCTATGTTTATAGTATCAACCAGACATAATTAAATCGCAGAAGAATGTAAAGGATTATTAACTTAGTGAAACTTCAGGATAGTTGGTCATTTGTCCACTCCTTTGAACAGTCCTACAGAATGCAGAAGGCAGAACATACTTGCTAATTATTATGGGGGCATATTGAGCATTTATTTAACTATTATTCTTTTAAATATACCATATGTTCTTATGAGCCTTAATTTTCATATGCTTGCTGCTTCTTGCAATGAATATTTATTTTTAGTTTCATTGCAGGATGCTGCAACATTGTGGAGTCAGCAGCCATTGGCCGCAAGAGAGCATGCATTTGATACCATCAACACATATACTGTGTTGATGAACATATCTAATGATACTAAAGATCTTATTGAAAGAGAAGTTTCAGCTTTCTACCAAAGTCCAGATAACAGCTTATACATGCTTCCTTCAACCCCGCAGATGAACGGATTACATAATAAATTATCTTGTGTCATTATTGTGTATTAGAAGTAACAATTACAAATGAAATCTTGTGTCGAACATGCTCTTTATAGTACACTGTGCTGGTCTTTTCCAGTCACATATTAAATGGGCACGGAATCAGTGTTCTTCTCGTAATACAGAACATTTTTAGATTCTTAGCAAGAGCTAAACCTTTTAAGATTTAATCAGGCACTCTTGGAGTCCATGGGTGTTAGTGGATCCACAGGCTCAGAAGCAGTTGATGTTGCCGAAAAAAATATTGTTGTATTGATTGCAAGGGCTGGTGCTAGAGATCCATCTGCTATTCCCTCCATATGCCGCGTTTCCGCTGCTCTTCAATACCCTGCAGGTTTGTTCCTTTATTAATTGAGAAATGCGCTTAATGTTGAAAATAAACTTATTTGTTTGTATTGACTTTATTGACATTTGAGAGGTTTTGTCCCTCCAGTGTGACTTTGTAATATGCCTGACAAGTTTCCTCTATATGCTGTTAAAAATCTACTCAGGTATAATATACAAAAATTTGAAGCCTGAAAATATTCTGATCCAGAGAAATGGACAGGTGGTTTTAACAGATTTTAAAGATTGAGTGGGGTGATGAAGTCTGCACTGCAGTGGTGACCGCATTAACTGAGCTGAATGAGCATAACAAAAATGGAAGATACCCGGTCCCTGAGTTATGCTTTGTTGAGGTGAAGTATCAATATTTGCCGTTTGGACAGCCTACAATATGAGGAGGGCAGTTGTGATGGTTCAACAAATAAATAGTGGTTTCATTGGTTTACTTGTACAAGTATTTCTTTATAGTTTTGTTTTGGTTAGTTATGTAAGAAAACTTGGTACTTGATATTATTGTTGGTTAATATAAGTGTTTAGTTAGTTCATTTCTACTTATTATTTTGATTTAGTAGTTGTTGTGGGTTTAAATTGTACTTCAAATTAAAATTTGATTTAGTGGTATATTTTGTATTATATGTTATTTCTAAAAGGAAAATAAGCATCACTAATGTAAAAGAAGAAAAACTGATGTTAAAACAGTTAATGTACATCACTTTTAGATAAAAAAAACTGATGTCAAAGACTGACAGTTCAAGTCTAAATGGTACATAGACATCACTTTGTTTAGGATAAACATGATGTCTATGTGCAAATATAGACATCACTCTTTACTTAAGAAATCGATGTTTAATATCTGATTTTACATCACATAAATGAAAATATTCGATGTCTATGTGGAAAAAAACATAGCTCATTATATGTTTAATATGTTGTAATAGGTATAATTTAATTATTAAATTATTTATTTCTAACATTTTTTGTAAAAAATAATGCATGGACATCAGTTATTTTGGAAGAAATGATGTCTAAACAAGTAAAGACATCGGGTTTTGGCCGATGTCTAGAATAGACATCACCGACATCAACATCGGTTGCTAAACAACATAGACATCGGCCAAAAACCGATGTCTATGGACATTTTTCTTGTAGTGATATATCCTGAACCTTAAGTACTGATGACTTAAGTTCTGACTTCAGTATAAGTGCTGATTTCAGTTAAGTGCTGATCTGTCCTGTTTAAGTAAGATCTGAAAACTAAACATAAATCATATTAGTCATGACATTATCAAATATATCTAACAGCCGGAATAGGCTGTTTTTCTACCAAAAAAACTTAAAGTTTTGGAGAGAGGAGGGGAGCTTTTTTTGAATGAGAAATGAGAAGTGAGAAGTATCAAATCCAACATCACTTCCCCCACTCTTATATAGAACTTCACAGCCGGTAAAAAGGACATATTAACCAGCTATTACCGGTCAAAAAGCTCAGCCCAATTCCTGGGCCCAATTCTGGAACCTTCCAGAGCCACCTTAAAAAGTATATGTATGTATAAAAAATATATGTACAAATATATATTTATATATTTTAGAAAATTCTGGAAAGTTCTGGAAACCCCAAACTATTTTGGGCCTAGAAACAGTTATAAAAAGTCCATGTTTATAGGCCCAAGGCTGAGGCCCAATTGTGGTAAGTCTAAAACAAAAGTCCAGAGCAAAAAAAGCCCAAGAAGCCCAATCAGAAGCCCAATATAAGGGCCGAAATCTGGAATTTTCTAAATAAAATCAACAGGGAGAAGGGTCGAAAGGTTGAAGGCCCAGTAAGAAGGCCCAAATCTACGAAAATATATAAAAATAATCAGAAGTTAATATTAAACAATCCTGACCAAATTTCTGTCAGGATTCTGACTGGATTCCCGGTCGAATGTTTCTGATCGAAAATTATCACGATCAGGAATTAGAGACCCTTTATTTGGTCAGAAACTCTAAAGCAACCCAGAATCCTGACCGAAATTCGATCAGGATTCCAGGTCGAAAACTCCTGGACGAAAGCATCCACGACCAGAGCAACATGGGACCTTTATTCGGTCAGAAAACCCAGAGTCAACGACAAGACCTAACCGAAATCAGCCAGGTGTCTTGGTTGAAGACTCCTAATCGAAGAGACGCACGACCAAGATTAAAAGGGAGCGTTATTCGGTCAAACTAGAAATAATCCTGATCGAAATTCGGCCAGGAGTCTGGTCGACCACTCCTGCCCAAAATGAGCTTCAATCAGGGCCATTATGACCTTAATTCGACTAGAATCCTGGTCGAAAGGATTCCTGGTCGAAAATGGATATTAAAAAAAAGAAAAACGAAAGAAAGGAGAGGAAAATTCAGAAAAATAAAGATTTCTGAGATAATTTCCTTAAAAATTCAAGAAAATATCAGAAAAATTATGAATGTTTTCTAAAAAAAATTAAGGAATAATTTTCAGAAATTACTGAAAATTCCTGAAAAATTCAAGAAAACTGCATAAATTTAAGGAAATTCCTTATAAATTCCTGGAAATTATGAATATTTTCTGGAAAATAAGGATAATTCCTCTAAATTAAGGAAAAGTCCTGCAAAATAAGGATAATTTATGTAAATTAAGGAAAAATCCCAGAAATTAAAGAAACATTCCTGTAAATTAAGGGGAAATTCCTGAAAAATAGGGAAAAAATACCAGAAATTAAGGGAAAATTCCTATAAATTAAGGAAAAATTCCTGAAAAATAGGGAAAAAAATCCCAGAAATTAAGGGAAAATACCAAAAAATTCCTAAATAATATGAATAAGGTAAGAAAAGTGATGGGGAGGTTCCAAAGCAACTCTGAAGCCACGTATAAGGCAAATCATTGTAGATGTGTAGGTCGCTCCACACTTTACGTAAAAAATGATTCCCTGTAAGGGAACAAATGAACTTAAATTCTGCAAAATCTTTTACGATTTCCCAGAAGTTGGGGGCAAATGATAGCTGATAAAATAAACCCTGATTATATCATTAATATTGATTAATTACACCTAGAACTGCAAGGCCCATTTAAGAAGGTCGTATGTATGATATTTAGACCAAGAAGGTTAACACATTGATCAGGCCCAAGAAAGTCAACACATTGATCAGGCTTGATGGAGCAAAGAAGGCCCAATAGCCCAGAATATTAATTAATTTTGTAATTAATTAATAAGGGATAAATCAGCTGATAAATAAAGTCCAAATAAGGACACAATTCCTTGGAGGCTGGCCTGCAAGAAATCTCATAGGATAAGGAATCAGTTTCCTAGTTCCTAGGACTCCAAAGTCCATTCTAATTCTGGGACTTGCCCACCAAGTCTCCTAACTCTGGTCCGATTCAAGGACTCCAAATATCTATATAAGGGGCCTCACCACACAAATTAGAACTACATTTTTGACTTGATCCTTGGCAATCAGCAAGGTACGTAGGCATCTTGTTAAGGCAGATTAAGTCACGAAACACAAGAGCAGTCAAATCGAGTCTCGAAACTCACAAAATTTAGTAGTAAATATAGCAATTAACACACCCTAGTTTTTTATCCATAACACTAATATAAATAGCCTAATTTTTATTAATTAATTATAATTAAATTGTAAAAAAAAATCTGAAAAATCTGAAAATTCTCTGTTTTCCGGATCGGGTTTTGAATTCGGGTCGTGCAATCAAACCGTGATTTTGATTTAATTTCCGTACCAAATCAAGTCGTTCAAGTACTCAAATTAAAGGTTTTAATCCGTTCTTTCTATTTTTGATATCAATTTCATGTCCTGATTTATTGTTTTTCAATTTCGATTTCTAGGGTATATGTTTGAATTGGTACTTTTTGATTCTGGGGTTATCTGTTGAAATTGATGTTATTAATAGCTTTATATGATTGTTTCTGATCGATTTGCATCAATTAATTTAATGAATGATTGCTTGAAATGATAGTTCAATTTTTGGGGTTTATATTCAATTTTGATTTGATCGTTTTTTAGTTTGAGTGATTTTTGGTTACTGAGATGTTTGGGCTTAGATTGTAGAGGTTCTAAGCTTTGATTTGAGCTATTAAAATCAAAGTTTTATGTACAAATGAAGAAAATCGGGTGTTGGCCGGAGTTTATGTCAGTTTGATTGGAGGTTGGGATTCAGGGATGATTCCAGTGATTGAATGATGTGTTTGTGATATTGAAGTGACTTGCAATCGATTTCAGTCAAGAAACAGAAAAAATGATGTTGATTTTGGCCTGAAAATGAGCCACTGATATCTTTTCCGGTCGCCGGTTTCTGGGCAAAATCCGGCGTGTTCACGATCCAGATTTGACCCGTTTCCGTTTGAACTGTCTGTTTGACCCGTATTTGATCCAATTTGTCAGAGTTTCATTTCTGACAAGTGTTTCTGAATTTTTATTTTATTTTATTTTTATTAATTATAAAAAACCAGTTTTATTTATTTTATAAATTAATTAATTAATTATTTAATTAATTGATTTATATTATAAATATTTATGAAATATTTTCTAAAATTTGAAATTAATTATTTCTTTAATTATTTATTTATTAATTATTTAAAAATGATTAATTATTTTGATAATTAATGAAATTATTTTCAATAATTCATAATAAATTCATTTTAATTCCAGAAATTATGGAAAAATCATTTTTAATTCTGATTTTTCCTAAATAATTATTTAAAAAATATTTTTGAGGTTCAATAATTTTGAAAAATTAATTATATTGAATAATAAATTTATTTATTCTTATTTATCGAATAATAATTGAACCGTTTATCCGATTTAAGCGAAACGAAAGCCCTTCGACTTAGAAAAATGATCTGTTTTTATTAAAAATAGTTTTAAATCCTAATTTCTTTTATAAGCGACTCGACTTTTGATATTTATTTGTTTATAAGCCCTATTAATTATAGAGACGAGTCCAATAAATTCTGAAAAATAGGAAACGGGCCAAATATTGTTCAGAAGAGCGAATAGCGAGTCGATTTAAATTCTAAAATTATTTTGAACCTAGAATAACTATGTGACTTATGTGCTATGTGAATTATGTGATTAATTGAGTCCTAATTATTTTTAGGCATTATACGAGTCAATTATACGCGTACGGGTAGACGATAAGGGCTACGTGAAGTCGATTTGAGACGCGATTGAGATACGAGTTGACTAAATAAGTGGCTTTATTTGATAGAGATGAAACCAAGGAGGACCGAGCCAGTGTTAGAGAACGGTAATATACTTGTGGTAGATCACGTGAAAAGCAAGTTTTTCCCCTATTCTAAATTTAGAATAGTGAATTGCTTTCAGATTCTTATCGTAGTTACACACTGATAATTCCTGTTCATAAACACTGATACATAATTATTATTTCTTTGTTCATATTTCATTTCGATTCCTGATTTCTCGTAATTCATTGAATCCTCTATTCATATTCCAATAGTTTATATATATATATATATATATATATATCCTGATATATTCCGATGTTGGGATACATCAAAGCATACCGATCATTCCGGTTGTTCATCTATGGACTGGATGGTTATGATTAGGATCACATATACACTTGATCCTCAGGACCGGGAATTAATCAGATCATTGTGTTGGGTCGTAGAGTCTAGGTACCCGAATGGATCTATACATTGAGGTATGGATCTGCACTATATCCTGGCTGATCAGCAGGATATAGGTGAAAACTTGTGTCCAGTTTAGTTTATTGATACTCACCGATAATGGCCTTTGTTCTTTTCTTGTGAGGTTATATCTTTGTAGATATAACCAAATTATCGGTTCATTTAGTTTATTATAACACTTCTTATATATTGTGGACTTGTTGAGCAACTTATGGCTCACCCCCTTTTGTTGTTATTCACCTTATTGTTTTTAGTTAAGAAGGAAAATGAAACCTATCCGGACTCGCGTGGTAAAGAAACGAGTTAAGCAGCGCGACCCTCTAATACCAAAAGTGTTGATCCCGATTCAAGAAGAAAGCTTTGAATTACCCAAGCAGGTGTAGTATAGATAGATGTGGTGTGTGTTTGAATAAAAATGAAACTAGTGTAAAATTTGTTTAGACAATGGTTTGTAATAAAGAGAGCTTTGTGAGATTTTGAATTTGGTTTGTAATAAAAGTAGAGTGTTCTTGTTTTCATACTTTAACCTAAAAAGATCCTGGTTAGTGTAAAAAGGGGTTAGATATATGTTGCATAATTATTGTACATGTTTGGTAATTAGCTAGTAACCCCCAAACTTATACCCCGGGTTTGGAGGGCATTACAAGTTCACCAAATTTACATGGGTATTTTTCTTGCACAGGAAAGATGACACTCTAGATATTCTTCTGAATCACGTGAGAATGATTGAAAAATGGTTCCAAAAACAAATTGCAAATACTCAAAAGTGATAATGGAACTAAATTCAATAATTCCATGATGGATGTACTGCGCAGATTCAAAGGAATTTCTCAACAATTCTCAGCTTCAGGCACAACTCAACAAAATGGAGTTGTGGAAAGGAAAAACAGGACATTGATTGAAGTAGAAAGAACAATGGTTGTGGAAGTAAATCTCCCAACTTACTTTTAGGCTGAAGCTGTCAATATTTCCTAATATACTCAAAATTTAACTCTCATTAACAAGCTTGGATTAACTCACAAAGTAGAGCATGCTCTCAAGGATGCTGATTGGATTACAACCATGCAGGAAAAGTTGAATAAATTTGAAAGAAATGAAGTATGGAAGGTTGTACAAAGACAAAAGAACAAGTTAGTAGTTGGTACAAAATGGGATTTTAAGAACAAGACAGATTCAGATGGTACTATTATCAAAAAAAAGCTAGATTTGTTACAAATGGATATTCACAACAAGAGGGAATTGACTATAATGAAACATTTTCTCATGTAGCAAGACTGGAAGCTAACAGGATTTTCTTAGCTTATGTTGCTCATAAGAAATTCATGGTCTTTCAGATGGATGTCAAAAGTGCCTTTCTGAATGGAAAACTAAAAAATGAAGTATATGTTGAGCAACCACCTAGAATCATTGATCCAAAATTTCCTAATCATGTCTATAGACTTGATATAATATTGTATTGACTCAAACAAGCACCAAGGACCTTGTATAAATGTTAGGTCACACATACTGTAGAAGGGGGTTGAATACAGTGTTTACTACAATCAAATCGAATATAAGAACTCAAGTAACAAAATATAGATTTTATTCAACACAATAAACTCTGTTACAAAGAACTGTTCTCTCTCAGTGATGAACAAATTATCACAAGAGCTGCTAGAGTTATAATGAATAATAATCTCGATTAAGATAACACATATAGTGTAAACCCTATGTTTGTGTCTATATACTACACAGTTACAAGATAATCTTTTAATTGATATCGAATATAATTCTGCTTCCTAATATATATCAATCAATTATCTTTTCTTCCAAGTATTCTATTCTTCATATAATTCTTCTCCAATATATCTCTTCTTATGTTTGTCTTGATCTTCTTTCTTTTCAATCAGCCACCTTTCTTATCTGAACGTCTTCTTAAGCCCTGATATTATCTCCTGATAAATATCTCCTGATAACTTAAGTTCTGACAACTTAAGTTCTGATATCTTAAGTCCTGACTTCAGTATGAGTACTGATTTCCAGTTAAGTCCTGATTTGTCCTGTTAAGTAAGATTTGAAAACAAAACACAAATCATATTAGTCATGACATCACAAATATATCTAACAATCTCCCCCAACTTGTAAATTAGCATAATATACAAGTTTAAAATATATTTGATGATGTCAAAAATATTAAGTACAAATGCATGCGAATTTAACTAGATAACTACAACTTATAGTCCTTACAGCTTTACCATCCTTAAAGTCTGATATCAGCTTTAGTCTGTATACACTTCAGAATTTAAGCAGTTGTAGATCTTGACTTGGCTTCAATTTATGATCTCTTTGATATTAGGAGTTGTTCTGAGATAGTTCTTTAACAGACATCTCTCAGCATATTCAAGTTCATTGGTCATCCTCCTTTTAGCATTTTTCAGTTCAACTGTATCTTCACCAGTTTGAAAGATAGCAGCCCTGAGATTATTTATTTTAGCTTTTCTTATATCCTGATCTACTCTGATGATATAGGATTTATCAAACTCTAGATTGAATTCAAGTCCCTTAATACCAGAAAATATAGTGATGCTTTTAGCAGTATTAAGCTTCATTTCAATAATTTACTGTGAGATCTGTACTTAGGACAGTATGGGCTATAAGACTTTACAGAGTAAAGCTTCTTCTGCCTTTGAATATTTGATTTTAAACAACCTGCAGCACCATCTGTTGATCTGTTTTTCACTTGAAGTAGAAATAGAACATGTTCCAGTTCTTCAAAATACTTCAATGAAATAACATTCTCCCTGATCTGGAATACCCTCCCATCTGTCATAAAGTATAACATGATATCTTCTTTCAAAACAGAGTGGTAAACCATTTATACAGATTCAATTTGATTCAATCTCTCAGGAGTTTCTCCTACTCCTGGTTCACTTAAGGAAGTTGGATCATTGTTAGTATTGTGTACTCTCTTCTCTTTAGAACTACCCAATCCTGATTTGTCTATTGCTTCCTTTCCTGTAACAACTCTTGCTTCAAAACCACTTGATGTAGTCTTCAAAGGTTGAGTCTGTTGAGCTTTGGTGAATCCTAGTAGTAGTATCTTTGAAGGTTTAACATGAGCAATGTCAGAGGTTTCCTTTCCTTTATCTTCTGATATCAAGCCAACTTGAGCTATGTCAGAGGTTGTTTGCTTCACTGTAATATCAGATTTTAATAAGTCCTGATCTTGAACAACATGAGCTATGTTAGAGGTTGTTTGAATATCCTTTTTCTTCAAAATCAGACTAGCATCTTCATCAAATTTTTCTTCCAGATCCATGACTGGCATATATACCTTTACAGGTTCACAAAATTTTTTCTTTGCCCTTGGATCTTGGATCTACCTCCACTTGTGGTTTGGCTTTGGTTGCCTCAGAATTTGTCCTCTCCTTAATCACAATACCCTTAGGTTTTGGAAGTTTCTTTTCAACAACAGAAGCTTTAGACTTGGAGTTGACATTTTCTGCTTTAATTCTAGCTACTTCTTCCTTTAGACTTTCAAAGTCCATTCCTGGATTTTCTTTGAGAAATAATCTCTTTGAAATTTCTTCATCAAGCTCCAAATGTCCAGTAGAACTTATCATTTTGCCAGTATCAGAACTTATTCTTCTCCCAACATCAGAACTTGTTCTTTGTGTAGAAATTTCAGCTTTCCTTGATGAAAAACCTTTACCTTGATAATGACCTCTACCCTTATCAGATTTTCCCTGATCATCATTTCCATCATCCTTACCCTTCAGTGGTTGAGTAGATTTGCATTTGGACTTAATCACTTTCACCCCCTTTCTGGCATCAACAGGTAAAAGAAGAAAGACAAGAAATTCCACTGAGGATTGGATCTCATTGAGTTGAGTTTGCTGAGAAGCTTGATTCTTTAGAATTTCAGAAATTTGATCTTGTTGCTTCTCCTGAGTCTTTTCAATATAACCAATTCGGTCAAAGGCTGGCTTGGAAAATCTATTCTTTTCCAATTTTATATTCATGTCTTGCTGGATCAGAGATTCTTAAATTTTATTCACCTTGTCATGAGTTATTGAGTGTTGACCTTGAAGGTGCCTTGTACTCAATGCAGTAACTCTCAGCTGTGTCTTGAAATCATCATTTATCAGCATTTCATCAGCCTTAGCCAGGTGCTCAGCAAGAATTTTTCAGTAGGAACAAAACTAACTGTGTTCCATTCCTTAGTCCACTCCTTTCCTCTAGGAGTTTCACTCCAAGGTACTGGTGCATCCTCTCTAACAAACTTCTTGATCAAATCAGCTTTGTTAACTGTTTGTTGAGGTGCATGTCCTGAAGGACCAGCTGCATCAGCATCTAGATTAGTAGCAGCTTCACCGGTAGATTCAGCATTGTCAGCATCAGAACTTACAGAGCCTGCAGTATCAGCATCCTCTAATAAAATAACAGTATGTGCGGCTATAGAGGCTTCAAGATGATCCTCTAAATTCTGATCTGCAACTAAGTTCTGATCAACATCCAAATTTTGATTCCCACCTAAAATCTGATCTTCATCATCCAGATTCAGAACTGGTGTTGTTGGAATATCTGCATTGAAATCAGCATCTAGAATTGGTGTTGTTGGTGGAGTGAGTTGAGTTGGTGGAGCTTCCAAGTACAGAACCTCAGGCACAACCAAGTTATGTATGTCTATTTCAGCACTTGTACCTGGGTCTTCAGTATGTAATGGATCAATTATTGGAGACACAGGAGGTGTAGGCACTTGCTCTAGAATATCCTCTTGCTCTTGAATAGGAGACTTTGGAGCTTGAGTAAAGTCTGATTCAACTGTAGGAAGTAATTCAATGACCATAGGTTCTGTTGGGATCAGAGATTCCTGACCCCCTTCCTTAGCTGTTGCTTCCAGAACTTCTTCAGAGTGTGATGATTCACTTACAGCCCTCCTGGCTCTTTGCTTTTTAAGTCTCTTTACAGAATTAAAGACTTTCAGAGCTTCATCATCAGAATTTAGCTTTCTAAGCCTTTTGAGGGGCCTAGTACTCCCAGTTTCAGTATCTTTCTGAGAAGAGATCTTCTCAGCTTCTTCAACAATAGGTTATGATATTGGAACATGTTCCTCATTATCTGACTCATCTCTCAGAACAATTTTCCTTCTCTTCTGTTGAGACCGAGGTACTATCTTAGTCCTCTTGGGTTTTGAAGATGAAGGCTTCACTGGATGTGCTGAAGGTTGTGGTTGAGTTGACTGTGTTGGTTTGTAATATGTCTTGATGGAGGGTTGAGTTGTTTGAGGTTGAGAAGTTTGAGGTATTTGTGTAGTTGTGGTATGTTCTGATGGCTGTTGTGTTGGTTGTGATGAGTTGGTGGGTTGAACATCAGGATAGATAGATGTATAAGTTTGTGGATCAGAATTTACTAAGATCTGTTTTACTAACTGAGGAATTTGTAATGGTCTCACTGGTTTCTTATTGTCAGCATGTAACAGATCATTAAAAGCCCTTTTGCAAGCTTAAAGGGTGGAATTAAATCACTGGATAGTGGGGTCTCATCAGCACAACAAAAAGTATATATAAGCTGATAGAATCTAGAAAAGTATACTACATTCCTATCCTCTGTCATCTTATCCCCTATGAAACCTAGCACAGCACTTGCAAAATCAAAATGAGTTCGATGAATAAGGGCATACCCGATTTGCTGACTTATGATGGGAATAGCATCAAAGTTGGAGCATTTATTGGCGAATGTCTTAGTGATACAATCAAAGAAAAAGCTCCATTCCTTTATGATATTTGATCTTTTCAGTTGACCCAGCTTTCCCAAACTTTTCTCATAGCCCAGACTGACCATAAGCTGCTGTAAAATAGTATCCTCCACTGTTGAGAATGTACAACCTTCAGGTAACTGGAGGGCTTTACAAACTACTCCAGGAGTAACCACATGCTCGACATCTCCTAATGTGAAAACAATTCTTGGAGTACCAGTAGCACCACCATCATCAAATAGCCCAGTTGGCCAAAATGTCGGCACTTGTTTGCTTGAAATAGTTTGAGGTTGGGTCAAAGCATACCCAATCTCACTATTGGCTAATAAATCTTGCACAAAGTGCAGATCTGATGGAGCTTCAGCCTTATTCAAGATTGCAGCATAGTTATTTGGTATAAACTTGGCTCCATCAACAATTAAATCCTTGGGCGCCATCTGAAATAAGTGAGAAATTTGTTTTCCTGAAAGGTGTTTGGGAAAATGTCTGTAAAGAAAACCGTTAGAAAATGTGAGAGAGAATAAGAAAAGAGAGAGAGTGAGTAGAATAAAAATGAAAATAAAAGATTTGAAAATCTTTTATCTCTTTTACTTAGACACCCCACGTGATAGCAGTTAATGAGAAGTGGAACAGATCTTTACACCTGTGAGCCATGCAGCAGTTAAGACAAAAGTTAATGGGCACGGTAAATAAGTAATGATTACATTGCACGTTCAGTTTGAAAAAAAATTGTTCCTACTAAACAAATGATTATTACTACTTTATCTCACATAAACCAATATTTTGAGAAAATATGATCGTTCAAGTAATGACCAAAAATAAACCAAGTAAATAAATATTGCCACGTCAGCATCAGAACTTGATTATTATCAGAATTTAAAAGTCATCAGAATATGGCTCCTTTACTCGAAAAGTGAATGTGTATTTCTGTAATTCTTCACACAAATACTGATATGATTTCATCAGAACTTAATCATCAGAACTTCCATCAGAACTTGTCCTCAGAATTTATGCAACTGACACTTAAACTGTTTATCTAAAACAATATTTATCACCACAGTAATTTTCATCATTCATATGGAGTGCATGTGTGTCCAATAAGCTAAATATCAGACAAAGATTAAAGTCTGATTCACTTCAGTACATCTTAGAAATAAGGCATAACTAAGAACTTTTCTCAAAATCTGTCATTATTCTGAAGTCTAATATAGAATGAGTTCATGCATGAGTCCACCTCAACTGATTTATGCTCATTTTATGCATCTTTTGAAATTCCTTTTTACAGTGGCTTCTCAGTGTAAGTGAGTCACGACTGCTTATCAGAATTTATGCTGTTATCAGAGTATTTCTCCAGTAATCAGAGAATGTGAAAAGTCACCAAGAAAATTTTATTTTTCTTTTCTAATGCATATTACTTAATACCAGCAATGCACTTGGGTCTTCCCTTCCACATTTTTACTCTAGATCTCAAAGGAGCACCTGAAATTTATTTCTTTTCTTTTTCTTTTGATAAGTGAGGCTTATCAGCACTTAATACATCCATCAGATTTACTAACATCAGAACTTAACAGATAAGAAGCACTATTCTAGTTTTTGACTTAGTAATAAGATACACAAAGTAAACTTTAACCAAGCTCAATATCAGAATTTGCTTGTGTTAAAAGATTTCCACATAAACATTTACTTCAAACATGGGATCATTACTATATTAAAGACTACTAGCTCAGCATCTAGCACAGTTATCCTCATTGGATTGAATAGTCACAGAAACATTCATATCACTATCAGAGTTTAGAAATTCACATCAGACAACAATCAGCACTTAGAAAATTTCAATTTTAAGCACAAAATACACAAAGATAGTATTATCTATAAATACTGATCATAAAGTCTGATGTATCAGAACATAAACTAAGCAGGTTTAGAGAAAGAACCTGAAACCATTCCAAGTTCATTTACCAATCTTGTAAAAGTAGCTTCATACAGTGGTTTTGTGAAGATATCTGCTAGTTGTTGATCTGTTGGAACAATATGCAATTCCACTGTACCTTCATCCACATGTTCCCTTATGAAGTGGTACCTTATGCTGATGTGCTTTGTCATTGAGTGTTGAACTGGATTACCTATCATAGCAATAGCACTTTAATTATCACACTAAATAGGGATTTTAGAATATGTTAACCCGTAATCCAATAACTAATTCTTCATCCAAAGAATATGTGCATAACAGCTTCCTGCAACAATGTATTATGCTTCTGCAGTTGATATGGAAATTGACTTCTGTTTCTTGCTAAACCAAGAAACCAATCTGCCTCCAAGAAATTGGCAGCTTCCACTTGTGCTTTTCCTGTCAATTTTGTATCCTGCAAAATCTGCATCTGAGTAACCTATTAGCTTAAAGTCTGATTCCCTAGGATACCACAATCTTAGATCAGCTGTACCATTAAGGTACTTGAAAATTCTTTTTACAGCTGTTAAGTGAGGTTCTCTTGGATCTGCTTGAAATCTTGCACAAAGACAGGTAACATACATGATATCAGGTCTACTTGCAGTTAGATAGAGTAGTGAGCCAATCATACCTCTATAATCAGTAATATCTACTGATGTACCAGTATCCTTATCCAATTTTGTTATAGTAGCCATAGGAGTGGATGTACTTGAACAGTCTTGCATTCCAAATTTCTTTAACAAATTTCTGGTGTACTTAGATTGACAAATAAAAGTTCCTTCTTCATTCTGCTTGACTTGAAGGCCCATAAAATAGCTAAGTTCTCCCATCATACTAATTTGATATTTTGACTGCATTAGCTTGGAAAACCTTTTACAAAGTCTGTCATTTGTAGAACTAAAAATGATATCATCAACATATATCTGCACCAAAAGTAAGTCCTTACCATGGTTGAGATAAAATAATGTTTTGTCAATAGTCCCTCTGTTAAATCCACTTTCCAGAAGAAACTGAGCTAATGTCTCATACCATGCTCTTGGAGCTTGCTTAAGGCCATAAAGTGCTTTATCAAGTCTGTAGACATGATGAGGAAATTTTGAATCTACAAAACCTGGAGGTTGTTCAACATATACTTCTTCCAATTCTCTATTAAGAAAAGCACTTTTTACATCTATTTGAAAGACTGTAAACTTTTTGTGAGCAGCATAAACCAAAAATATCCTTATGGCTTCCTATCTAGCAACTGGTGCAAATGTTTCATCATAATTAATTCCCTTATGTTGAGAATATCCTTTTGCAACCAGCCTTGCTTTATTCCTTATAATTATGCCATCACTATCAGTTTTATTTCTGAACACCCACTTTGTACCAACAACAGATCTGTTCTTTGGTCTTGGTACCAGGGTCCAGACTTTATTTCTTTCAAATTCATTTAACTCTTCCTGCATTGCTTGCACCCAATCAGCATCTTGAAGAGCTTCTTCCACTTTCTTTGGTTCAGTCTGAGAAAGAAAAGAGTGATAGAGACATTAATTTGATGTTGTTGTTCTAGTTCTTATACCTGCTTCGGGATCTCCAATAATCAAGTCAGGTGTATGTGCTTTAGTCCACTTCCTTGCAGATTGAAGGTTATCTCTAGAACTGGATGCTCCCCCATGATCCATGCTGTCTCCATCAACATTTCTGATGCTCCCCCTGAAATTATGCTCTATGAGTTGGATCCTTCAGAATTTGAGTTTCCAGAATAATCAGAATTTGGCCCATCAGAACTTGATGAATCAGAATTTGAGTTTCCAGAATCATCAGAACTAGCCCCATCAGAACTTGACGAATCAGAACTTGAAGAGCCTGTTCTAGGTTCTGATGCTTCTTGAGATGTGGTTGGATCTTCAATATGCTTCCGCTGCACAGGTGCATTTTCCTTTGGCATAGTCACCACAGTTTCAATAACATCAGAGTTTAACCCATCAGAGTTTGCAGTATCAGGATTTAGACTGTCAGGATTTAGACTATCAGGATTTACAGGATCAGAATTTAAAACTTCATTCTCAAATCTCAGCTGATCATGATCATTGAAATCTTTAAGTCCTGTAATCTTCTTATCATCAAAAGAGACATTGATAGATTCCATGACAACCCTTGTTCTTAAATTGTAGACTCTGAAGGCTTTTGTGGAAAGTGGATATCCAACAAAAATTCCTTCATCAGCTTTTAGATCAAATTTGGATAGCTGTTCAGGATGAGTCTTAAGAATAAAACACTTGCATCCAAATATATGAAAATACTTCAGATTTGGTTTCTTTTTCTTCACCATCTCATATGGTTTCTTTCCGCGCTTGTTGATAAGTGTTGCATTCTGAGTAAAACAAGTAGTCTGCACAGCTTCAGCCCAAAAGTAGGATGGTAACTTTGCTTCATCAAGCATAGTTCATGCATCTTCAATAAGAGTTCTATTCTTTCTTTCAACAACTCCATTTTGTTGTGGAGTTCCAGGAGCAGAGAATTCCTGCTTTATTCCTTGGTATTTGCAGAACTCTTCCATGATCAAATTCTTGAACTCAGTGCCATTATCACTTCTTATGATTTTCACAGAGTCTTTAACCAATTTATCCAGTTGTTTGACATGATCAATCAAGATAGATGCAGTTTCACTTTTTGTGTGCAAGAAATACACCCATGTGTATCTGGTAAACTCTTCTACTATGACCATAGGATATTTCTTCTTTGCAATAGACATGACATTCACTGGACCAAATAGATCAACATGTAGTAGGTGATAAGGCTCAAGAATTGAAGATTCAGTCTTGCTCTTGAATGAAGATTTTCTTTGTTTTGCCTTTTAACATGAATCACAAAGGCCATCAGGAGAAAATACTGATTTTGGCAGTCCTCTCACAAGATCTTTCTTGACTAGTTCATTTATATTGTTGAAATTTAAATGAGAGAGTTTCTTGTGCCAATTCCAGCTTTCTTCAATTCATGCTCTACTTAACAGATAGATTGCAGAACCATCAGAACTTGTTGAAAGCTTGGCTTCATAAATGTTACCATGCCTGTATCCTTTCAGAATAACTTTGCCTATAGATTTGCTTACAACTTTACAGTGTTCTTCAATGAAATCCACATGATAACCTCTGTCACAGATTTGACTAACACTCAACAAATGGTGTTTATGTCCTGAGTCTAGAGCTACTTTTTCAATGATGACATTCCCAAGATTGATATTGCCATATCCCAGAGTTTTTCCCATGTTGCCATCTCGATAAGAAACACCTGGGCCAGTTTTCTCCACAAAGTCTGATACCAGGGCTTTATTTCCAGTCATATGTCCTGAACATCCACTGTCCAGAACTAGGATGTTTTTCATGTTGCCCTGCAATCGCAAAGACAACTAATGATTAGTTTTAATGACCCAGACTTGCTTGGATCCTTTGGCCTTATTAAGTTTGTTAACATTTGCAGCGGATTTAACATCAGAGTTTATGTAAACAATTTTCTTATCGGAATTTACAGTATCAGACTTTGCATAAGAACTTACACTAGAAGGAATAATGCTAACTTTCTTTAAAGAAGGTTTTATTTGATAATAATCATAGTCCAAACTATGATATTCCTTGTGACGCCCTCAATCTCGGGGTTAGGAAATGAGGACCCACACACCTTTAATCTAATAATTAAATAAGCATAAACCCCGATTAACTACTAACAGGATCAAACAGGATAAAGTATGAGACAAGATTACAACTACCAATCAGAAAATATAACTTACAACCCCAAAATTATAATAAATAAACATAATCGATTCCGGCTTGGAATCGACAGATAACCCATTGTATCTTTACAATTTTCCTTCTAAGTGCTTGCTCAATCATAAATACCACTACATGCTCTGGCAACCGGAAGCCCTCAACACGATAGGGACCACCAGGTATGCTCTTACGAGCAGTGCGCCTAAGCTTGACCATCTTCTTGCTTAACTGCCATGGTTAGATTGAGACAAAACATATGAGTATAACACTCAGCAAGTAACTATAAAGCAGTTCTACGATATAAAATCCACAATATACTTTACCAATCTCAGGGCATTCTACTTTATTTGCTCT
This sequence comes from Apium graveolens, assembly GCF_009905375.1. Classification (NCBI taxonomy): domain Eukaryota; kingdom Viridiplantae; phylum Streptophyta; class Magnoliopsida; order Apiales; family Apiaceae; genus Apium; species Apium graveolens. Next base: position 123,113,815 of record NC_133649.1, on the reverse strand, counting down.
AGGTGGCAGATTTCCATCTTTTTGGTTAAGGAAGGGTTATGAAGGAAAAATGTGAGGCTTTCAAGGAACAAGGCTCAAAGCAGGGTGAAAGCCGACATTCATCACAAATCATTAAAGGATCAGAACAGATCTTTCAAAAAAAGGAAAGCAACAATATTTCACTATATGGAATCAATTATATGATCAACAAATTAAAATCAGGGTTCTCGAGCTTTAAGCTCTACATTATCACAATCACCTCTTTTCACAACAATATAAACCAATTTTCATTTTTAAGAATCAATTATTGTACAGGAAGTTTCAGTTCCATTTTAAGTAATCAATATAGAACCCCTGATTGGATCACTTTATCTTTCATTTCATTATAATACGGGTGTTCAGCCCGTACCGACCTCCATCCGGTCTTTAAGGTACCAATCGGCATAATTTCAGCCTTAAGTTGGACTAGCCCCGCTAGCCTCTTACCATGACTGGACTAGTCCCACTAGACTCTTACGTTCCAATCCAATCCATCAGGAATTCGTTTAGAAAACCTTGAGTTGGAAAAAAAAGTAGATTTTCTAAATTCATTTTATCATTACCAAGAATATGAAATCATTCTGACTCTTTCAAGTCGAAACTCATTCTTAAGTCAAATTTTAAGAAATCAAAGTTAAGGAAGTGATTCAAAGACAAGCAAGGAACAACTCCAAGGATTCTGAATCAGGGATAACAAGGTACTTAAATTAGAAGGATCAATATATGTTTTAAGGATCAATAGAGTGATCAAAAAATAAGGTATCATTACAAAAGGGTTCGTAAAGGTGATTATAGGGTTTATAACAGTTCATGGCTTAACAAATATCTTGAACAGAAAAGACAGGTTACCAAAGGGTCGAATCGGTAAGCTTATCATAACAGTTTAACAAGATCAAAGACAGGGTATCTCAAGTCATTAACAGGGGTTCATTAATTAAACAGTTCCATACTCTACATGGTATGAACAATAACCTCTCTATAACCATTTTCACAAGTAATGAGATTTACTTGCCTGAATTCTCTTTCCTGAAGGTTGAACTACTGCCACCTAGTATACTCTTTCCCTTCCTAGCCTGAATGCCCTCACGCCCCGAATCTACAATAAAAATCAAAATCTTAATCAGTTTCTCAACTCTCGTTCCCGGAACGATCACTCAATACAATAGCTCGATTATACTCTTGACTTAATATACGAGTATAGCTTATACACATAAGCACATAGCACATCACACATCATATACTTTATTCTTAACCTTTACACCTTTATATATACTCGACAATCAACTTAAATCATACTGGTATAGCTCTTACGAGTACATGATTTATTTTACTACTAAATCTTTTGTGACCATAATTGTCACTTAGAGTTCTTTGATAATAAACCACTTTATTTCCTTTTCTTTTATTCATTAATTCGAACCACAACAACCACAAATAAGTCACCTATCTCCTAGGATTTCACATGCAATTACTTAGCAAGGTATTGGAACCAATTCATTCGCTTTTCTACTTTTATTCCATTCGACTATACACATAAAACACAACCACGTATACTGAAATTCAATCTCATATAATCAGACACAATAAACCTCTTTGGTAAGCATATTACAAGGGTCTTTTCGCAATTACGCTGCATTCTTTTAATCCAAAACCGAATCAAAATTCAACACCCTCTTTAATTATCAAATTCGAACATAAGCATAATTCAATGAAAGTCATGCAACTAAGTTCTTATTAGTAACTAAGATAATTAGCATATATTCTCACAAAAATCCAATTAATTATCTTTTAACCTTATGACCCATTCGGATTTTTCAATAAATCACACATGCAAGGAATAATTTTGACATGCAAAGTTTTATATCACATTTCCAACTTGTTTTAAACCTTAACTTAGTCATTCAATTCATTTTCATCAAAATTTTCGAAGCACAAAACCAAACATCACCTAATGACTCAAACCTTAATCAAATTATTCAATCAACATGCATGCATTCACTTAATCATCAAATCAATCTCTTCTAAACCCATTTTTCATTCGGCTAAATCATGTTTGACAATCTCAAGGATCAAACAATGACATTCATTACTTGTTCTTCTTTAAAACTAACATGCAATCACTTTCTACACTAATTAAGCTTATTTTACACTAAGATCAAGCCATCAAATCTAATTCCCCTTTTTATTAGTACAATGTCGAACTATAAACCCAACATGCAACCTTCAAATTTGATTTCTTAAGCATCAAATAACGTACACACACATCAAACAATCAAAACAATCCATTTTCAATCACATACTCAAATTTCAAAGGAAATACCAAAAACCCTTTTTGAACTTTCGAGAACCAAAACATGCAAGGCTCAAAATCACATTAACACATCATTAAAATTCCACCGGCTCTCCTTGGATCATGGCCGGTGGTGGTCAAACTTAAGAGTGCCCGTAACGGGTCTCCTCTTGAGTTTTAAACCACAAAATCTTCTTGAATCTACTCTTATGATCTTGTATTAAGAAATTGATTTCCTTGAACACAACCATAGAGATGATTACCAAAAACACTTACACGAACACTTACATGCAAATGGAATTTGAGAAATATATATCAAAAATAGAGGCTATAGATGGTAATATCTTTGAGTTTGAGTGAATATTGGGTGTTGCATGCAAGAGAGAGAGAAGAGAGATGGAGAAAGCCGAGAGAGAGAGAGAGAGAGAGAGAGAGAGAGAGTGTTCGAGAGAGAGAGAGAGGAAAAGAAAGTGAGGGAGAGGGGAAAGAGTGATTACGGGAAAAGAAAGGAAGAAAGGGGGGGGGGAGAATTTATATTGTATTAGGGCCAAAGGCATTTTAGTAATCTACTAAATCCTTTTTGAGTTTGATTAACCTTTCTTTTTACTAAAATAAAATAAAAATCAAATATAAAATATATCTCTTTCGGAAAGTCAAAAATTATTGCAAATGATAATTTTAATACATAGATCTCAAAATTAGCTCTCCAACCATTACTCATAATAAACTTTTAAGCGAACGGTTGATATTATATAATTTTCGCAAGTTCGTGCTAGTAATAGCATTTTATCACATAAAAATCAATTTAAAATGCAACGACCAACAAATAAATTTGTCCCTCATTTTTAAAAAGTCTCTAGGACTATTATGACAATAACAGAACAAATTCCATGCTTTTATCTTACTCAGATAATTTTATAAAAATGCGCGAAGGTTAAATAAACCTTTATTTAAATCAAATAATTCCCTTAACTTCATAAAAATGTCACAGATCACATAGTCGTGCACACAGAAAAGCAATCACACACATACGAACATATAACAACTCATATCTGATCAGAAAATTTGTCCTTCTTTAATCTTTATGCTTTTCTACGCGTACCGGGTCACGTTCAGCCTGACGGCTCGACGCTCAGCGTTTCGATTACGCTTCTTATTAACGACCAACACGTCACTAGGATGCAATACTTTACTTAAACTTTTCAATTCACATAATAACACATAGTTCACATTTCATATACTTTAAAACCCCTATTAGGACGAGTTCTGTTCTACCTGACGGCCCGACAACACAGCTTAATTCCTAAGCTGACTCTTTAAATTGGAACGCTTTTACTTACGCTCCTAGATTCTATTATACAATAAAGACAATTAATCAACACTTAATCACATAATTATAATCACATCATATAAAGCATACTTTATTGACTTAATTACGTCGAAAAATTCTCAGTCGCCACATTCCTTACAAGTGTAAATGGAATGCCATAAACTACCATAATGAAAATAAGGATTTTGTGGCCTATATCTAACATACTGACTCTTAACTCCTGATTTTGAAGGTAAGGAGTTTATGTTCTTATTCTTCTTGCAAAAAGAAGCCAGATGGTTAGAATTTCCACAGTTATAACATTTCTTTCTAGGAGCATTAGGAACAGACTTATAATCATTGCTTTTATTCACACCTTCCTTTCCAATCCTATTTTTCCTAGGTGGCTTTACCTTGTTTACATTCTTAACTTCTTTCAGCTTATGCTTAAGTTGCTTCTTTGTCATTAAGCCTATGTTAACTTCAATTGTCTTATCCTATTTCAATTTGTCAGAAGTTGAGTCTGCCTTAACTTCTGTCTCAATATCTTTCATCTTTTCAGAATCAGACTTTATAGATTTAGCTACAAACTTAACAGGATTTAATTTTGGCTTTTGTTTAACAACTATAGGCTCAATTTCTACAGTTTCTTTATTATTCTTATCATCTCCATAACCTAAGCCCTTCTTTCCAATTTCCACTACTTAACAGATTCTGAGTTGTTCTGCCAGAGTTAGTCCAAGTCCTGATAATCACTCTTTCCTTTTCTAACTCAGTTTTTAGAGATTCATTCATTTTAAGCACTTCATCTCTAACATAGAAAGCATTATCTCTATCTTTCTGAGTTTGATGGAACATAACTAACTCTTTTTCTAAATAATCATTCCTCTTTTTATAAGCAAGATTTTCAGAAGTAAATCTTTCACATGTTAAAGTTTGATCTCTATAACTAATGAACATGGTTTTAAGATATCTTCTCAACTCAGTAATATCATCAGTATGAAAAGCATAAGTTGTTTGAGGTACCTTTAACTCATCAGCATCAGTACTGCTATCAGCATTTGCCATCAAAGCATAGTTCACCTCACTTTCAGAATCTGAAGTGTCTGTCCAACTTTTCTTCTTTGTGACAAGTGCCTTACCTTTGTCACCTTTTCCTTTCTTACAGTCAGGAGATATGTGGCCTTTCTCACCACAGTTGTAGCATTTGACATTTGAGTAATCTCCTCTGTCAGACTTTCCTCCTTTGCCTTCAGATTTTCTGAAACCTTTCTTATCAGAACTTGCACCTTTCCTGGAAAATTTCTTTCCCTTTCTGAAATTCCTGTATGCAATCTTTGTGATTCCTTTCATCATAAGAGCACACAGCTTCATCATCTCTTCATCATGTTATGACCGACATTTTATGTAATATTAATTGTGAATTTGGTGTAATTATAAAGCCGAATGCAAATATATTCAATGATTGTACGTTGGTGTGAGTGAAAAATTTATGCATTATAAATTTGCTTTATGTAGTATATGATTTTTCAAAGCAAGAGTTTATTTATTTTCATTATTTTTTATTTATAAGGAATATTCTAAGCCTTGGAAAAGTTTTCTTTTAAAAGGTATTTTGTTCACAAATTTTGAAAATGATTTTATAAAGTCTCTAAAAATCCAAGTTATTTTATGGTACAAATTTTATAATTTTTGAACTTGTATTTTATTTTATAAAAATAAATCTTTACAAATTTTATTTGTTATAATTAGCAAATTACATGGCTACCCTTGCATGCAAATACTCTTCCAATTCAACTAAGGGGTAAGGAAGAGATTTCCAACCCCACTCACTTTCATTCTACTAACCAAATTACCACTTTGTCCTTGCATGCAAATCTACCTAACTATGTTGGAAGGTTACTCTTGTAAAATCTCAAATCCAATCACTTTTGGTCAAATAGAAACCAAACTAACATGATTATTACTCCACTTTCACCCCACCATTTCCACACTCCTCCTTTCCTCCCCCCTCCTCTCGGCTCTCCCCTCTCCTCTCGCCTTTTTGGCCGAAGCCATACCCCCTCCCTTTTCTTCATTCTTCATTCAAGCTCCCACTTTCCAATCAAGTAAATGTTACTTCCTATATCTTGATCATACATAATTCAAAGAGTGTTGAGTGAAAAGTTTAAGTTTAAAGGTTGCATGTAAAGGTTTTAGTGAAACTCAAAATACAACCTTGATTCTTGTGAGTTTAGGGTTGTTTTTGAGAGGACTACAAGGAATGGAGAAGTGCCAAGTCTTGAGAGGGAAACTCTTGATGATTAAATGGCAATTCTCTTCCATTTCATTCGGCCATGACCATATGGGAGCCTAATGAATGGTCCTTAAGACTATTCTTGTTGCTTAAATCAATTTTTGCATGTTTATGTGATAATGACTTGAATTTTACGGTGAAAATTTGATAAAACTCTTTGCATGCTAAGTGATCATCTAGGTATAGCTTATGCTAGGATTGCATGTCAATTTTATGATAGAATATATGTAGAAAATATGTTGTTTTGGTTTGCAAAACCCGAAGACATGCATGCATGTGGATTTCTCTTAGAATGTTATAAGATTTTGATCATTTGGAAAGATTTTATTAGTGAGCCTTAATTTCAGTAGGAATAATGTGTTAATATTGATTTATGTTTCTTGTTGCATGGTAATAATTCGTGGTTATCTTTTATAAAAATGCATAACTTGTTGTTTCAAAAGCATGAAGATTTGTGAGTTGTGAAGTGTAGTTTCTTTTGTTTTGCCATAATTGTACCTTAGGTAAGGATGATCTCACTCAAGGTTATTTTGAGAATAAGGGAGTTAGTTCAGTAGATTACCATGTTTAAGTCTTGGTTTGAGTATTGGGTTGTTGGTAGTTGAGTTTGTCAAGTCAAAACCTTGGAGAAAGGAGAGTTATAGTTTCTGCAGAAAATCAGTTTAGAACTCTGAGGTTTAAAGTGAGTTTTGACCATGTCATTGATGTGCACTTTGAGGCCCAAGCCACCAGAAGTTAGTATTGGGACTATATAAAAGGTTTTAGGAGTTGGATGGGGAGATTTGACCATGTCATGGGTAGGCCCTCATTAGGCCTGTTGGGCCTTAGTTAGAGGGAGTGTCAGAGAAGTTTTTCCAACCATAGTTCATAGGATATGAGTTAGAACCATGTGTCACAAGTTAATTCAAGTCAGGGCATTTTCTGCCCAGAAAAACAGGGGAACCTTGGACTTTTAGCTTAGGCCCAAGAAGGCCCAAGCCAGGCCCTTGAGCCACATGAAGTTTGTGAGATGCCCTTAGGTCAGGAGAGTCTTGTGTAAAAGTTTTGATGGAAAACTTGTAGTTTAAGAGTGTCTAATGCACTCAAGAAACCATAGTTGTCATTCTGAAATTTGCACCAGTGAGCACTTTCACTTATCACATAGTTTTAGAACACTTAGGAGTGATTATTAGGTCGACCACCATAGTTGTAAGATAGTATAAGGTCAGTAGAGCAAAAGGCACAAGTGAGGGTCAATAGGTTTTAGATAGTTTAGTAAAGGCACATCGAGTTAGGAAGCCAAAATTAGAAGACTTTGTCTAGTTTAGCGACCAAGTGACTTAAGTTGTGAGTCGAGATCATCCAAGCCTAGTGATTCAACTTGACCTTTGTATTTACTGCTAATAATTCATACATTGCTACAACTATCCTGAGGCATGTTGTTATATTTAAATCAAGCGTATCTTATGCTTATCTTTGAAATGCCATGAACCCTCGAGTACGTAATGCAAGTAGTTCAAAAGTCTTATTCATGATAGTCTACTAAAGTAATTTGAATGCCATGATAAAAGAAAGGGTAGTTACCACTCTTAGATGATTCTCTTGATTAACATGCTGATGATTCCTAAGTATTGATATCTCATCCTGATACTTGAACCCCTATAGAACCTTACCTTGAACCCTGAAAGTCAGACACTTATCAAAGTGATCCCTCATTGATTAATACCCCTCTTTCTTATCCTAAAGTTTGACAATTCTGATATATCCCGAGCTAAAAATCATTTCTTCATACCTTAACACCCTTAGTATTCATGAAGCTTATCTTCTTGATGATCCAACACCTGTACCTTGACGAGAAACCATTGCTTTAAGCCCAGTTTGGCATTACCCCTTCATATTATCCATTAGCCTCACTAAATTTTCTTGTCCAAGTTTTGACATATGAAAACCTTTTAGTTATCCTAATAGAGTAAAGTTTTGTGAATCATGGCCCTGAGATTTAGTACCATATTTCCCGTGTTTCGAGTTGATCTATAATCCCTTGATAAAAATGTTTACTGTTAAAAGAGATTTTGTTATAATTCGGCATCAGTTTTTGAAATAAATAAAATGTGGGTTTTCAGTCCCAAAGGGGGATAAATGTTTTCTTTGAATAGTGGATCTGGACTGAGACGCGAGTCCTTTCCACACTTATATTAGGCTTAAAAGTTGCCTAGGGATTCCCATTAAAGTTTTAGAACCCAGCGAGGTTCGGGATTACTTCGCGGCTGATCACCGGCTGTAATCCGTAGCGTCATAAAATGATTTTGATGAAGACATGATTTTAAAATTGTTTTGATACAAGTAAAAATGATGCCATTACTCATAGTTTTATCCCTCGTTATCATTGGTTATGTCTTTACATTGTCATTCTTTAATGTATATCTCGATTTATGTTTTATGTCATACTGTTAGCACTTGTTGAGCATTTGGCTCACTCCTTGCTTTACCCTAATATTACAGCTAGCAGCTATGGTTAGATTCAAGCAGACTGCCCGTAAGACCTGTGATGCTGATGCTTATGTTCGAGCTCAGGTAGAATAAGTGATAGTAGTTTGTGTGAGGACTCGGCTTTTAAAATCAGATGAAATAGTTGGTAGTGTTGGGCTGTTCCAAACCCTAAACTGTAAGATCTTGGATTTGGTTGTATTAATTCTTTTAAAATTTTGTAATAGCTATATTTATTTTGCTGTTCAAGTTGGGGGCATGACAGGTTTTGGTATCAGAGCTACGGTTTAGAGTCCCTGGACAGCCCAAATAGGTTATAGGCTATGTATGTAGGATATAGATAATATGCGAGAGAGTAGGATAAGTAAATTTATTATTAATACTCCTCTTATTGGTTGTTAGCAAAGGGCGCATTCCTCGTCATCCTCTGGTTCGGACGACACTATTGCTTTCACGGTGTATGCTGAGTTGAGGCGCGAGTTTGACATGCTTCAGGGCAAGTACGACCGACTGATAGACCGACTGAAGAACGTGTATCCGGACAGCCGAAACTACGAAGGGAAGCCCAAGGAGCAGATGACTGCGAGACTTGAGACCTTGGTTCAGTACGTCAACACTGAGCTTGAGGAGATGCCAGCGCACCGGGACCGCACCAGCCAGTATGTCATTCAGATGGTGGTGGATGAGCTCCAGAGCATTGTGAAGACGCTTCGAGAGGAAAAGACTACCAAGCCCCGTTCAGATGGAGTGAAGCCTTAGTTCTTTCCATTTACCTTTCATGTTGTTGTACCATCAGACTCTGTGGATTCCCCAGTTGTTTCCGTTGTTTCCTTTAAATAAGCCTGTTATTCCTAGAATCAGACTTTGTCCTAATCCTATGTATTGTGACCTTTAAAATTTTAATAACTATATGATATTGTTCCATTTGCTCTCAACTGTTATTTTACGTTTTTATCATCATATTTGCTTAATCTGGAAACTTGACCCCATATGTAAAGTAAGAATGCCATGCGATACCCTCGAATCATTATATCATTCATATCTGTTTTTGACACAACTCTTATTTCAGGATCATGCCTCCCAAAAAGAAGAACCCAACCAGCACATCCACCACAGACCCAAACATTCTTCGACTACTGGAAACCTTGCAACAGCAGACCAATGCTATAGCTCAACAATAACTAACTCTTCAACAACGAATTGAAAACCAAGATAACCGTGAGCCACACCAACCACCAGTACCACCTAGACAAATTGTCACTTTCAAGGCTTTTCAGAATGTGAATCCACCTGTATTTCATGATACCACTGATCCAGTGATAGCTAACACATGGATCAAGGAGATGGAAAGGGATTTTGAGTTGGTATAGTTTGGAGACGATCAGAAGACGCCGTATGCTACTTACTTCTTGAAGGGAGAAGTCATCTATTGGTGGGAATCAGTAAAAGCTATGGAAGTCACTCAGCAGGTTACTTGGGAGAGATTTAAGAAGTTATTTCTGGACAAGTATTACCCTAAGTACATGCAGAACCAGATGGAGCTAAAATTTCTTGAGTTGAAGCAAGGGAACATGACTGTATTGGAGTATGAGAAGAAGTTCACTGAGTTGTCAAGGTTTGTGACGAAGTATACCAGCACTGAGGAGGAAAAAGCAAAGAAATTTCAACAAGGATTGAAGCCTTGGATCAGAGATAGAGTGGTTATGTTTGAGCTTGAAACTTACGCGGGAGTAGTACAGAAAGCTGCTCTGATTGAGAATAATGGGACGCAGTCAAGGAAGGAAAGGGATAACAAGAAGAGGAAGGTTCCATTTTATGGAGAAAAGTCTGAAGCAGGAAGTTCACAAGATCGGAATATAAAGAGGATTGGTTTCCAGAAGGGCGGAAATTTTCTAAGGAAAGGAAATTTGGGTAAAAGGCAAGAATCGAAGGGGAACAATCAGGCAAGCCAAGGGCAAGTTGGAGAAAACAGGTTCCAGAGGCCTGAATGCAAGCACTGTGGAAGAAGGCACCCCGGAGTGTGTAATAAGCTGAGCATATCATGCTACAGGTGCAATCAGAAGGGACATTTGGCGAATGAGTGCAAGATGCCGAAGCCAGGAGTTACGTGTTACAAGTGTGGGAAGACTGGACACATAGCTAGGGAGTGCAAGGCAACCGGACCAGTCAAAGCTCTGATGAATGTGGCAAGTGCTAGTGCAAGCGTGCCAGCCGAGGTATTGGCATTACCTCCACCACCTACACCAACCCCGCAAGCAACAGCAAGGACATTTGATCTGAAGATGAAGAATGCTGTTCAGAATTCGGAGGTGATAGCAGGTACACTTTTACTCAATAATGTCAAAGCTAAAGTATTGATTGATTCGGGAGCAACAAGATCTTTCATATCAGAAACTTTTGTTGATAAGCTCCAATGTGATAAAATGATTATGATTCAGGTAGTAAATGTGGTAATTGCGAACCAAGAGAAGATTCCTGTGAATCAATTTTGTCCAAAGTGTGAGATCGATATTTCGGGGTATAAGTTTTCAGCCGACTTGATACTCTTCAAGTTGGGAGAGTTTGACATAATTTTAGGAATGGATTGGTTATGAGAGAATAACGCTCAGATTAATTGTAAGACCAAAAAAGTGTATTTAAAGACGAAGAGTGGAGAGAAGGTAGTATTTAAGGGGTAGAGGCAAGAGCAACTATTTCTTACAATTGTTCAGGCTAAGAAGCTACTTAGAAAAGGTTGTGAGTCGTTCCTAGCTTATGTAGTGAATTTGGAAAAAGGCAGCCCCAACATGGAAGATATCCCTGTAGTTAACGAGTTCCCATATATGTTTCCCGATGAACTACCAGGCTTACCACCAGATCGACAAATCGAGTTCGAGATCAACCTTGCTCCAGGCATGGAACCAGTTTCAAAGGCCCCATATAGGATGGCACCAGCAGAAATGAAAGAGTTGGCAAGCCAGCTACAAGAATTGTTGGATAAGGGAGTGATACGGCCAAGTACGTCGCCATGGGGAGCACCTGTTCTGTTTGTAAAGAAGAAAGACGAGAGTATGCGATTATGCATAGACTATCGGGAGTTGAATAAGGTAACGATCAAGAACCGCTACCCGCTACCAAGGATAGATGACCTTTTTGATCAGTTAAAGGGAGAAAAATGCTTTTCGAAGATTGATTTGAGATCGGGATACCATCAATTAAAGATCAAGGAAGAAGATATTCCCAAGACCGTATTCAGGACCAGATATGGGCATTATGAATTCCTAGTAATGCCGTTTGGATTGACCAATGCTCCGGCCGCATTTATGGATCTGATGAATCGGGTATTTAAGAAGTATTTGGACAAATTTGTCGTGGTATTCATTGATGACATCCTTATTTATTCTAAGTCGGAAGAAGAACATAAGCAGCACCTCTGGATAGGATTAGAGATACTTCGTCAAGAAAAGTTGTATGCCAAGTTTACCAAATGTGAGTTTTGGTTAAGGGAAGTTCAATTTTTGGGGCATGTCATTGGAAATGAAGGAGTTAAAGTGGATCCGGCAAAGATTGAGGCAGTTATGAGTTGGGAAAGGCCAAAGACTCCTACGGAAGTGCGAAGTTTTCTAGGATTGGCCGAATACTATAGAAGGTTCGTCAAGGATTTCTCGAAAATCGCCATGCCATTGACCAAGTTAACCAGAAAGAATCAAAAGTTTGAATGGAGTGCCGAATGTGAGGATAGCTTTCAAGAGTTGAAGTAGAAATTGGTAACAGCTCCGGTGTTAGTACTTCCAGACAATCAAGGGAACTTTGTAATTTTCAGCGACGCTTCACATAAGGGTTTGGATTGTATGTTGATGCAACACAGTAAAGTGATCGCATATGTGTCAAGACAGTTGAAACCGCATGAGTTAAAGTACCCGACGCATGACTTGGAACTAGCCGCCATAGTGTTCGTACTTAAGATTTGGAGACATTACCTCTACGGAGAGAAGTGTGAAATCTACACGGATCACCAGAGTTTAAAGTATATTTTTACTCAGAAAAAGCTCAATATGAGGCAGAGGAGATGGCTGGAATTGATCAAGGACTATGACTGTTCGATAAATTACCATCCTGGAAAGGCGAATGTTGTGGCCGATGCTCTGAGTAGGAAGGAGAGATTGAATAAGATGACAACACCAAATGAGTTATCTGAAGAAATCAAGAGATTTAAACTGGAATTTTGTGATTGTGGAAAAGTTGAGGAAGTTTGTCGCGCAATGACTTTTCAGCCAACACTAGTGGAAAAGATAAAGAAATATCAAGAAGAAGTAATGGAGAAAGAGAAGAATCAGTTATCTGGAGAGGAGATTAATACTCAAAGGGATGAGCAAGGGATACTAAGGTTCTTTTCCAGAATATGGATTCCTCATGTACCTGAATTAAAGAATGAGATCCTCCATGAAGCCCACAATTCGAAATTTTCAATCCACTTGGGAAGCACCAAGATGTATCGAGACTTAAAGAAGAACTTTTGGTGGCCAAATATGAAGCGAGACGTGGCAGAATGGGTTGCGAGGTGTTATACTTGTCAGAAGGTGAAGGCAGAATATCAACGACCAAGCGGATTAATTCAGCCCCTGAAGATTCCAGAATGGAAATGGGAAAATATCACTATGGACTTTATAGTAGGACTACCGCGAACGAAATCTGGGCATGACGCAATATGGGTTATAATTGATCGTCTTACGAAGTCGACGCATTTCCTTCCAATAAATGAGAAGTCGTCATTGGACAAGTTGGTTCATCTGTACGTGCGCGAAATCGTACTGAGGCATGGAGTACCCATATCAATAGTTTCAGACAGAGATCCCCGATTTAACTCGAGATTTTGGAAGCAATTTCAGGAATGTCTGGGCACAAAGTTGAATATGAGCACGGCGTACCACCCGCAGACTGATGGCCAGAGTGAAAGGATAATTCAAACAATCGAAGACATGTTGCGTAGTTGCGCAATCGATTTTGCAGGTAGTTGGGATGATCACTTGCCGTTGATTGAATTCTCTTACAACAACAGCTATCATTCCAGTATCGGCATGCCACCATACGAAGCTTTGTACGGGCAAAAATGTAGATCACCAACAAGTTGGGATGAAGTAGGAGAAGGAAGAATTCTCGGCTCAGAATTGGTACAACAGTTGCATGACACAGTCAAGTTAATTCAGAAAAGGTTGCTTGCTGCTCAAGATAGACAGAGGAAGTATGCGGATCCAGCGTGTAAGGATGTTTAATTCCAAATTGGCGAAGCTGTTTTGTTGAAGGTGTCACCAAGAAAAGGGTTATTTAGATTTGACAAGAAAGGGAAGTTAGCACCTAGATACATAGGTCCTTTTGAAATATTGAGTCCAGTGGGAAAGGTGGCCTATGAGTTGGCCTTACCACCTCAGTATCAGCATGTGCAGAATGTGTTCCATGTATCGTTGCTTAAGAAGTACAATCCTGACGCTAGCCATGTGATAGAATATGAACCTGTAGAAATTCAGGCAGACCTGTCATTTGTGGAGCAGCCTGTCAAAATACTCGACTGGCAAGTAAAGAGTCTTAGAAATAAGTCGGTAAAGTTAGTGAAAGTACTTTGGAGGAACCCTAAGGTCGAAGAATCGACTTGGGAGTTAGAGTCTGATATGTGTTCCCGGTATCCTCATCTGTTCTCTTAGATTCTGGGGACAGAATCCCTTAAGGGGGAGAGGATGTTATGACCGGCATTTTATGTAATATTAATTGTGAATTTGGTGTAATCATAAAGCCGAATGCAAATATATTCAATGATTGTACGTTGGTGTTAGTGAAAAATTTCTGCATTATAAATTTGCTTTATGTAGTATATGATTTTTCAAAGCAAGAGTTTGTTTAATTTTATTATTTTTGATTTATAAGGAATATTCTAAGCCTTGGAAAAGTTTTCCTTTAAAAGGTATTTTGTTCACAAATTTTGAAAATGATTTTATAAAGTCTCTAAAAATCCAAGTTATTTTATGGTATAAATTTTATAATTTTTGAACTTGTATTTTATTTTATAAAAATAAATCTTTACAAATTTTATTTGCTATAATTAGCAAATTACATGGCTACCCTTGCATGCAAATACTCTTCCAATTCAACTAAGGGGTAAGGAAGACATTTCCAACCCCACTCACTTTCATTCTACTAACCAAATTACCACTTTGTCCTTGCATGCAAATCTACCTAACTACGTTGGAAGGTTGCTCTTGTAAAATCTCAAATCCACTCAGTTTTGGTCAAATAAAAACCAAACTAACATGATTATTACTCCACTTTCACCCCACCATTTCCACACTCCTCCTTTCCTCCCCCCTCCTCTCGGCTCTTCCCTCTCCTCTCGGCTTTTTGGCCGAAGCCATACCCCCTCCCTTTTCTTCATTCTTCATTCAAGCTCCCACTTTCCAATCAAGTAAATGTTACTTCCTATATCTTGATCATACATAATTCAAAGAGTGTTGAGTGAAAAGTTTAAGTTTAAAGGTTGCATGTAAAGGTTTTAGTGAAACTCAAAATACAACCTTGATTCTTGTGAGTTTAGGGTTGTTTTTGAGAGGACTACAAGGAATGGAGAAGTGCCAAGTCTTGAGAGGGAAACTCTTGATTATTAAATGGTCATTCTCTTCCATTTCATTCGGTCATGACCATATGGGAGCCGAATGAATGGTCCTTAAGACTATTCTTGTTGCTTAAATCAATTTTTGCATGTTTATGTGATAATGACTTGAATTTTGTGGTGAAAATTTGATAAAACTCTTTGCATGCTAAGTGATCATCTAGGTATAGCTTATGCTAGGCTTGCATGTCAATTTTATGATAGAATATATGTAGAAAATATGTTGTTTTGGTTTGCAAAACCCGAAGACATGCATGCATGTGGATTTCTCTTAGAATGTTATAAGATTTTGATCATTTGGAAAGATTTTGTTAGTGAGCCTTAATTTCAGTAGGAATAATGTGTTAATATTGATTTATGCTTCTTGTTGCATGGTAATAATTCATGGTTGTCTTTTATAAAAATGCATAACTTGTTGTTTCAAAAGCATGAAGATTTGTGAGTTGTGAAGTGTAGTTTCTTTTGTTTTGCCATAATTGTACCTTAGGTAAGGATGATCTCACCCAAGGTTATTTTGAGAATAAGGGAGTTAGTTCAGTAGATTACCATGTTTAAGTCTTGGTTTGAGTATTGGGTTGTTGGTAGTTGAGTTTGTCAAGTCAAAACCTTGGAGAAAGGAGAGTTATAGTTTCTGCAGAAAATCAGTTTAGAACTCTGAGGTTTAAAGTGAGTTTTGACCATGTCATTGATGTTCACTTTGAGGCCCAAGCCACCAGAAGTTAGTATTGGGAGTATATAAAAGGTTTTAGGAGTTGGATGGGGAGATTTGACCATGTCATGGGTAGGCCCTCATTAGGCCCTGTTGGGCCTTAGTTAGAGGGAGTGTCAGAGAAGTTTTTCCAACCATAGTTCATAGGATATGAGTTAGAACCATATGTCACAAGTTAATTCAAGTCAGGGCATTTTCTGCCCAGAAAAACAGGGGAACCTTGGACTTTTAGCTTAGGCCCAAGAAGGCCCAAGCCAGGCCCTTGAGCCACATTAAGTTTGTGAGATGCCCTTAGGTCAGGAGAGTCTTGTGTAAAAGTTTTGATGGAAAACTTGTAGTTTAAGAGTGTCTAATGCACTCAAGAAACCATAGTTGTCATTCTGAAATTTGCACCAGTGAGCACTTTCACTTATCACATAGTTTTAGAACACTTAGGAGTGAGTATTAGGTCGGCCACCATAGTTGTAAGATAGTATAAGGTCAGTAGAGAAAAAGGCACAAGTGAGGGTCAATAGGTTTTGGATAGTTTAGTAAAGGCACATCGAGTTAGCAAGCCAAAATTAGAAGACTTTGTCTAGTTTAGCGACCAAGTGACTTAAGTTGTGAGTCGAGATCATCCAAGCCTAGTGTTGCATTATGGTATATATGATGCTATTAATATATGATATGTGATTATGTGGCTATGTGTGAACATTTTTAATTTAAAACTGAATATAAAATTAAGTGCATATAGGCCAAAGTGCCATCCGTGTTAAATTTCGGGTTGTAAATAGGTTAAGATGGTAAGAATATATTATAATGAGGATTATTATTATTTATGTAGGATCTCGAGACGAGGGAAAACTTGCCATAAAGGTCGAGTGAAGCTCCAGTTGTTGCTCCTACCAGTCAGACCAGACCATCCTTTCTCAAGGCAAGTGATTCAACTTGACCTTCGTATTTACTGCTAATAATTCATACATTGCTACAACTATCCTGAGTCATGTTGTTATATTTAAATCAAGCGTATCTTATGCTTATCTTTGAAATGCCATGAACCCTCGAGTACGTAATGCAAGTAGTTCAAAAGTCTTATTCATGATAGTCTACTAAAGTAATTTGAATGGGTAGTTACCACTCTTAGTTGATTCTCTTGATTAACATGCTGATGATTCCTAAGTATTGATATCTCATCCTGATACTTGAACCCCTATAGAACCTTACCTTGAACCCTGAAATTCAGACACTTATCAAAGTGATCCCTCATTGAATAATACTCCTCTTTCTTATCCTAAAGCTTGACAATTCTGATATATCCCGAGCTAAAAATCATTTCATCATACCTTAACACCCTTAATATTCATGAAGCTTATCTTCTTAATGATACAACACCTGTACCTTGACGAGAAACCATTGCTTTAAGCCCAGTTTGGCATTACCCCTTCATATTATCCATTAGCCTCACTAAATTTTCTTGTCCAAGTTTTGACATATGAAAACCTTTTAGTTATCCTAATAGAGTAAAGTTTTGTGAATCATGGCCCTGAGATTTAGTACCATATTTCCCGTGTTTCGAGTTGATCTATAATCCCTTGATAAAAATGTTTACTGTTAAAAGAGATTTTGTTATAATTCGGCATCGGTTTTTGAAATAAATAAAATGTGGGTTTTCAGTCCCAAAGGGGGATAAATGTTTTCTTTGAATAGTGGATCTGGACTGAGACGCGAGTCTTTTCTACACTTATATTAGGCTTAAAAGTTGCCTAGGGATTCCCATTAATGTTTTAGAACCCAGCGAGGTTCGGGATTACTTCGCGGCTGATCACCGGCTGTAATCCGTAGCGTCATAAAATGATTTTGATTAAGACATGATTTTGAAATTATTTTGATACAAGTAAAAATGATGCCATCACTCATAGTTTTATCCCTTGTTATCATTGGTTATGTATTTCCATTGTCATTCTTTAATGTATATCTCGATTTATGTTTTGTGTCGTACTGTTAGCACTTGTTGAGCATTTGGCTCACTCCTTGCTTTACCCTAATATTACAGCTAGCAGCTATGGTTAGATTCAAGCAGACTGCCCGTAAGACATGTGATGGTGATGCTTATGTTTGAGCTCAGGTAGAATAAGTGATAGTAGTTTGTGTGAGGACTCGGTTTTTAAAATCAGATGAAATAGTTGGTAGTTTTGGGCTGTTCCAAACCCTAAACTGTAAGATCTTGGATTTGGTTGTATTAATTCTTTTAAAATTTTGTAATAGCTATATTTATTTTGCTGTTCAAGTTGGGGGCGTGACACATCAGGGTCCATCTCAAATAGACTTTTAGTTTCTGAATCCACATCACTATCAAGACTTGATGACTCAGTATCAGACTTTGTGATGGGAGCCTTTCCTTTGCCTTTCTTTGAGACAGCCACTTTAGGGGATTCCTCCTCAGCCTTAATGTAATAACCCCAATTTTTGGAAATTTTTGAAACCCTTATGAATAGTGTTTTTGCTGAATGAGAAAAATTTTCATGCCCCACTATGTAGGGATTCTGTTATGGATATTCTGAGATTTTATTAGTACTCTATATGGTATATAAGTGTATGTAAAGATCGTCAGAATCCAATTCCGAATACTTTGATTTTTCCCGGAAAATCCACTAGATACGGAAATAATTGAGTATAAGGTAACATGATAAAAAGGATTTAAATTAAGGTATTATAAGAGAGGATCATAAAAAGGAATATAATGTATTGAGAAAGGTTAAGGGAACCTAAGTAATAAGATCCCGGGTATGATCCCTCAAACGATAAACGAAAACGAAAGTTAAGCGAACCGTATAACGGATCAGCGGTCATTAGGCAAACAATTAGGAAGTTAATCAAAGAGATTAGAGGGGATGATGTCATCCAACCAATGAGAAGAGGACAAAGAGGGAAGGATGACACCACATGATGACATAAGCATGACAAAGGAAGGAAGGAAATGTGGTTGAATTAGAACCACACAAAGTTTAAGGCTAAAAAGGTAATTAACTAAAATAAAAAAAAAACCAAAACTACATCCACCAAGCCAAGCAAATCATTTTTCATCAAAACAAAATTTTATTTTCATCACCAAGAACATTGCTCTCGGCTTTTCCTAGTTTTCAAAGGGAAAAATTTCAAAATCCAAGATCCAAGCTTCCTAAATTGGTAAGATAATTCCCTAGTGTTCCTTATGCATAGTTATGGCTATATTATGAGTTTAAGCATCCCATTCATTCTCTATCTTCTCCAATAAATCAATGAAGAAGACAATGAATAGTGATTTCAAGGTTTTTAACTTGATTTTCTTGCTTTTCCTTTAAGATCCAAGCATTCCTAAGACTCCTCAAGGCTTCCTAAGGCTTCCTAGCTACTCACACCACTTCAAGGAAGGTATATCATCTCCAAACCCTAGCTTTACTTTGTATATTAGGATGATTTTGGTTGATATGGTATTAGAGTAGCTTAGTGATTGTTGGTTTAGAGTTGGGTTGGAATGGTGGTGAATGGATTGTTGAAATCTTATGATTTGGTTAAAGAATGTAGTATAGTTTAAATTCAAGTTTTAAGACTAAGTAAATTGATTATAATGAGTTGATTTGGGGCTGTTGTAATGTAGTTTGGATGGAGTTTTGATTGGGTTGTGAATTGGGGTTGAATTGTGGTGGATTTGGAATGGTTTAAATTTGGGAAATCACGTAAACATTGCCGTCGTAATGTCCGATTTACTTTAGACTGCTTTTGTTCATAACATTAGGACCGGAGAACTCCATGATATATTTTGACCATTGCCATGATTAGATATTTCATGTTACGAGCTTCGTTTTGATATGTAGTTTGTTTGATTCCGATGTATGGTTTAGGAGAAACAACCGTTTTAAGTAACGGCGTTTCACGAACAAAACATTTCCCCTCGCCTTACTTTGAAACATAGGTTAAAGACAAAAAAGGTTTAATTAATGTATGAAACAATTATGGTAAGAGTTTTAGGCAGTTGGTAAGACACTCGCGAAGGAATCGCTCTAAAACTCGTAATGGTTAAATTATTAAAAATGGTGGAGCCGAGGGTACTCGAGTGACTTAAGAGAATCAGTAAGCGCAAAGCGAGCGTTAGAGTCTAAGTTGGTTAATGTATAGATTTACAAGTGACTTTGGTTTAATTCCAACTCACATGTTGTTTATAGGTTACCAGACTCGTCCCAAGCCATTAATCACCCTCAGTCGCTCAGGCAAGTTTTCTACCCGTTATACTGTTGTTGTGATGTATATATGTATATGCATTATCTTGTAATAGATGCATGATGGTTATATTAGCAAATTCTTGCGATATATTGTAGCATGTGATATGGTACATATGCATGCCTGTTTCGTATTCTTGCCATATATATATTTGTTGGTTCAGTTGATAATACCTATGCTAGAGAATAGCGGTAATTTGCATATACCCTTAGTATAGGGACCCAAAGGTGAAAACATTTTCCAAAACCGGGAGTCGAGGATCCCGAGTAGATTTTATATATATATATATATATATTTATATATATGGTTATAGTTTTCAAAACTATTAATCGAATAAGGTTTATTCGATAACTTTATTTTATTAATGAATATTATCTTGAATATTCATTCGAGGACTTATGACTCCTTTAGATTATTATTGAATATTACTTGGATATTCATTTGAGGATGTATGACTCCTTTATTTTATTTAATGAATATTATTTATAATATTCATTCGAGGTATTATGACTCCGCTTATTATTTATTAATATTCTTTATTTTATTAAAGAATAATGTTCGATAATCAAACTTACTTTTGATATTCAAATAAAGATATTACTTTCGTATAAGTATATCTTTGATTATTTACTATTCATTTTAAGTATAAGTTTTCCAACTTCTACCTCAATTATTCTTTATGGGAATATTATTTAAATAATAATATTCAGATATTTCTTTATATTGAGACTGATTTACTTTATTAAATCAGCATTATTCCAAACACTCTTTAAAGTATTTTCAAGTCTTTAAAATGATTTTCGAAAGTTAGAGCGGATCCCAAAACTCATTTTTATATTTAAGGTCTTCCTTTTAAAAAGGGGATTTAAATACTCGCTCAAAACCGGAGGGATCCGGCTCTGTGGTGTATTTTATATTTGCAACAAGGTTGTTGTCTTGATAAAAGAGTTTTTGGTTACTTACCCAACAATCGGGAAGTAAAATTCTTGGAACAAGTTAATCGATTAACAGGCATTGCCTGGGAAATATAGGTGAGTTTTCCTTTCCAACTAGATACGATTTCTTGGTGGAGCCGTATCAACAAGTTTCTACTTGGGGAAAGTGGGGACGAGCTTTACGTTTCAGAGTCATGGATTTCATCTGAACTAGGAGTGGCGTAAGTGGTCGAGTAGCGCCGGCCCAGCCTTATTATATTGGCCCAAATGGCCTGGAAGTTCCGCTAAGGCGGTCCATTCCTTAGGAGTTCAGTGTTCGGTTGACAAGTAAATCCGACAGGTTCTCCTCTACATGTAGAAAATGGTGGGGTTGTACTACTACGACTGATCATCGTAAGTGGTCTTCCTGGCGCGGCAAACTCCCGTAATGAGTTCATCATCCAATTGGATATTTCTGCAACACTACCCAGAGCACTTCGATAGAAAGGCTACGGTTGGGCAATTGTTGAGTGTTGGCAGGGTCAAGTTTTCAAAATGATGTTTACATCAAATGAATTATCTCATAACTTCATTTTATTTTGATGATATTTTAAAGATTTAATCTATTCAAATCTGGTCTTGTAGTCTCATCTATGTGATGAACTTTTGAAACTAATTATAACTTGAACGGTGGTAGTTCAAGTAGTATTTGGAAAAGATATAAGTATATTGGAGTATCTGGTAACTTCATCTTTTAAACTTATATCTAGTAAATGATTATCTTATGCATGACAAAGATTTTCAGAAAAACGTTGAGACAAGGTTAGATATATGAGATCACCTTGCAATGATATTTTTATACAGTTATACACTGGATCTGTGTGTATTATGCATGGAAGAGGACTTCCAATATTTTGAAAAGTATATATGTATATATATATACTGAATATTTTGCGACTTCATCGCATTAAGATATCAACTTGGTTCATTTCTTTTGACCAAGACTTTCATGAGTACTATGAGAAGGCTCATATATTGTTAATCATTATACACATTATTTTGGTGGGCTTGCTGCTCACCCTTGCTTTCTTCTTTCATCACACAACAACAGATAGAAAAGATGAACAGGACCAAGCTCCCGATTCGCGAGCGGATAGGAAACGTTCCGCAGTTTCCTATAGGCGTTGATGTCGCTGTAGCTGAGGTAGGAACTACCAATAGGCTAGGCTTTCAACTTTCGATGTAACAGATTTATGTATATTTATGAATTGTAATAATGGCAAAGAAAATGTAACTTTATTTAGAAAACCTTTTAAGGTGTATTGGCAGATAATTGTGAAATAAATGACTTGTGATTATTTTTGGATGTTCATCTCTGAGACTATAACTTGTGGTGTGTGTGTTTATTGTGGGGTCACAGTACAGAGTAGTTGATTAATTATTAAGATTGGGTGTTATTAAGGGAAATGGAACTCGTGACAACCCGGATCCCCGACCCCGGATTTGGGGGTGTTACAGAAGTGGTATCAGAGCTAAGCGTTATAAACCTCAGAGATGATGTGACGTAAAGATAATAAGTTCACTAAGATAATAAGAACTCTTGCCAAGTTCATAGTCGGGCTACCTAACGTAGTACTGATAGTTAAAACCCTTACGGGAACCCTTATAAATATCATGATAGTAACATAGTTCGTTCTCGTATAGGGCAGAGGGGCACCGAACCCTGAGGTTCAGGAGCATCAGCATGAGGATGTTTTATTACAAGCTGGAGATCAAATTGTGAATCCGATGGAGTACCCTAATGAGGGACCGGATGAGATTCATATTGAGAATGTTGCGGTTGAGGATGTTATTCCGAAAAGGATTGTGGCTAAGGAGGATCTCATGGAGGATCCTGATGAGAATGAAGAGAGGACCGATGAGGAATTGATGACCGTAGTCAGGGCGACTACCAAAGCAAGAATGGCCGCGAGGGTGGCACTAGAGGATGGAGAGTTACCAAAGGCACAAAGGTTAATGAGGGCAGAAGGAGTGGGGCCTTCCATGACACCAATTATACCAGTATCAGACCCTCTTACAGAGGTTCCTGTAGACATCCATGAGGTTCCACCAATTCCTGTTCCATCCCCGGTACAGAGCCCAGCACCTACTGAGGAAATGCCACCTTTATCTCCTGCACCATTGTCACCTGATACCGTGCTTGGTTATCCATTTGGATCTCCTGGGTCTGCGCCACCTGCACCCCATGGACTGCTAGATGCTATGACTCAGGCTTCTCTTATCGCCAATTATCATATGACTTTGGGTGGCCTGTCTGAGGCCCGTAATGTTAGGAGTGATCTGTTGGATCGACTTACTGCACCGAGGATTGAGGGTGGGGTACTTCCGGCAGGATTAGCTCATAGCATGGAAAGGATTGAGGCTACCACCCGTGTTACAGCTAGAGGCCATCTTGAGGGTCAGATTGATCCAGCTCTACTTGCAACTATCCTAGACCTCATCACCGCTTTAATGGAGCAGGTTAGGGATGTCATGCGTGCCCGCATTTCTTGATCCATAATAGTGTGCAGAGTCTGAACAATCTGACAAGAATTTCATGCAGCATCGCTTTTGGAGGATTAGCCTAAGTTATGGATGATTAGTTTTAATGACTAGATGATTATCTATGGTAGTACTTTTGGGTTATAAGCGATCAGATCAAATGATGTAATTCTCTTTAATCTGTTCAGTTGTTGTACCCTCGAACAAATGGTTATGTATATATTCGTTAATTTCAGTTCAGATCAGTTTGTTTGTGATAAGATCACATTGTTAATTGCACTATTAACACTTAAGAGAGTGTCATGAAGTTTATCGAACTTAAGAATTCATAATTTGCAATCGTGCAAGGACTAAACGAGGGAAAGACTTAAGCAAAGTAAGTAAGACAAATATCCAGAGATTCTCAAAAATTTTCCAAGTAATATGCCCCCACAAGGAATAAGATTAGGGTCAAACCTTGAATGTGATAATCAGGGAGGTCGCAATTAAGATATAAGGAACCCAGAATATAATAAAGTGAAAAATGAGGATTTTAAATTAAAAGATGGCCCCAATTATGGGGAGTAGGAAGAAATATTTAGACTAAGAAAACAAAAGTCGAGGGAGATAAGGAGACCCGAGACGGTACTCCTATACGGAAATTCATGGACCTGTCTAAACAGAACTTATACTTTATTCCCAACCACCACCTTGAGGGAAATAATGTAGTGGGAAATTCTTTCAGGACCTTTAAATCGCTAAGCTCTCAGTGTTCCAAGGAACAAGTTGACCCAGTCGAGGCAAGAGCCTGGCTAAAGGAAATACAGGAATCATTTGAGATTCTAAATGATTGACGAATCACAAAAGAGTGTTTTTGTCACTTACTCTCCTAAGAGAGAGACCACCCACTGGTGAAAGACCAAGGAAGGCACGGAGCAAGAGATTATAATAAACTGATTTAAGTTCAGTCAATTGTTTTTAGGAAAGTACTTCCCAAGGTTATGGAGATAGTGTAAAAGCTTTAGAGACAAAACAAAGGCAGACGAGTATGATGAATTATGAATCTAAGTTGTAAAAGTTATCAAGATTCATTCTGAGGACACGAATCCAGAGTGACGGGATGTATGAAATCAATGCTTATGTTGTGTTGGTTCATGAAATAATGATAAGAGAAAGGAAAATAAAAAGAAACTGGAGTGGAAAGGAATATAAAGGCAATAGAGTTTGAGGAATGATAAGGGAGTTGGGTATGAGGAAACCCTAAAGACTCGTAGTAATAGAAATAGAAAAGTATGTAATCGTCAGGATGAAGGTGATTCACCATGAGTTAAATTGATGGTTGAAGGTATAAGAGATACATATATTTTATCCCCTGTAAGTTGGGAGGATTTGAGGAAACCTTGAGATAGTTCGAAGGATAAATAATGAGACGCGGATAGACTGAGGAGACAAGAAAGTAAGAAATTAGGAAAATTGGATGAAGGAAGGACCTTCAAGAATGTGAAGTGTAAGACCGGTGGCTTGATATCCAGAAAGGGAGACGCCAGGTATGAAAGATATCCCAACATTGAGAGGACTGTTGAAATAAAAAACAAAAGTAAATACGGAATTATTAAGAAGAAGTTCACGTTGAACACGACCAATATCTTCGAGAACATCCCTGTTGTCATTACCAAATTAGGAAAGAAAAGCAGATAACCGTTGTTATCTTTTGAAGGCCATAATTGATTGACCTCATTTTGAATTTAGATGTTATTATGAAATTAGGCATATACTATCGAGGTGGGAATGATTGAATAAGACACCCTTATCAGGGATATATGACTTGAGTTATCCATGGAAGGATGCAGGTACCTTTTAAAGGTGGAATTAAGGATAGAACATCGATAACTTAAAATGAATCCTAGGGGAATGCATAAAGGTTGGCATTTCACCTTTAATAGGGATAGTATGAGTTTTGACAGTATAAATTGGAAAGGATTAAGGTAATAACATCCTTTAAGTATTAGTGAGGAAATTTTTTAGAAAAACATATAGACAATGGTTCTAGTATTAGTAAAAGGTATTTCGATATGCCCTGTATCTAGGGAATACAGGAGGAACGATTCAAGGATAACCTTAGAGGTTTTACAAGGAGAAAGGTAATATTCAAAATTCTCAAGAGTAAAAATGTTGATAAAGGAAATATGACGTAATTATAATGATGCCAAGTGGGGCACGTGTTAAACCACGAGAGAATATTGATTGAACCAGTAAAGGTCGAAATTGTTCAGGGCAATTAGGACCTAAGATAAAAGATGTCCTAAGTATGATCGAGAGTCAGTCGTGACAATGATTAACCTCTAAAGACTGAGGCAATAACTTATGGAAAAATGGTGATATTTTTTTTACTCATCAGATTTTAAGGAAAACATCTTCACATAAGCAGTGATTGAAATGAGGTAGAAAATTTATTTGGAGGTCGTTAAAATGACATTGACTGTAAGGAAATTTTACTATCAGGAAAGGCCAAAGAGGTGGCCGACACTTTAAAGGTAAGAGGATAATTATAGGTGCTTGTGCCAAAGGAATACAGTGATGATGGTTAAAGCTATGAAGGTTGTATTATGGTTTGGAAGATTGACATTCCTTCTGATGATTGTGCAATACCCAACCGTAATAGTAGTTGGTAAAGATTTAATTCGTGTAATCGCCATAAGCGCGCTATCTATCTCAGAAGATACTATCTTGAGATAAGCCAGGAC
This sequence comes from Apium graveolens, assembly GCF_009905375.1. Taxonomy (NCBI): domain Eukaryota; kingdom Viridiplantae; phylum Streptophyta; class Magnoliopsida; order Apiales; family Apiaceae; genus Apium; species Apium graveolens. Next base: position 123,087,676 of record NC_133649.1, on the reverse strand, counting down.
CATGTTTCAAAAAGGACTAGACGAACCCTTGAGTTAAGTCTTCTATTTAAGGCATACGATTAAGAATGGTATTAACCTTCTATCGATTGCTTTGACTGAAACTCTTCTGCAATTTTATCTACTTCATGTCATGAAAGTACGTCAAGTTCAGGAGTGTTCTTCATGAATCATGAACGGTGATCATGTTACCTCCTTAGAAGAATTAGATACGAGATGTATGGACTCCGTGTGGTTAGCTATTAAGACTTCATGGAAAATGAATGACTATAGTAGGTCAGTGGTGGACCATAATAAGGCAGCAATGATTCTGCGAGTAATGAGCTGATTACAACCGTGAGAGTTGTATTGGAATGGGTCTTGAGATTGAGTACCACTAATCGGGTCGTGGTAGTGTATAAGTTATCATTGATAGACTAATTAAGTAGAGTATCTACCTATTGAATATTTATTCCCTCTTATGAAAAGAGAGTTGTATTACTATATGAGGAAGGTTGCGGTGCAAGCATAGGATTCTAGTAACGATGATGTCTAGAATGAGATCCCAGATTCAATTTTTGATATCGAGGGAGTTTCAAAGGTGATTGTGTATAAGCTCGAGGAAGAGCATGGGTCCATAGAATGATGGATGGAATAGCGAAAATATTTAAGCATGCAAAATACGATGCTACAATACTTGATGTTGATATAAATACATATATGTTTTGTTCTCCTATGACAAACCTCTATAGTTCAGAGGTAGATTCCAAGCCAGATATTTTATGGCAATAAAATTTTTACGAATATATAATTCTCTTCAGTTCGTTCTTTTCTCTTCTTTTCATTTCATGTAAGCTGAGAAGAACAACCCTTCCAGAAGGGGAGGTATTGCCGAATGACTATCTATCTGTGTGATAGAAGCCTAGTAGGATACCATCTATTGTTTAATTGCTTGTCAAGTACTAAAGGCTGGCCACCTTCTGTACTAACTATGCGATATAACAAGTGTTCATGATCATAGTGATCTCTCAACAAATTCATTTACTTTTATATGATTGATCAAACTTTGGGAAATAGAAACAGCTGAAAAAGGAGTAATAAAGTTGTGGTAGTATTCGGAATGGAAACACATTCGTGATACTAAGGTTGACGTGGTTATTAAAAGGTTATAGAACGCTAACGAGCAAAATTATAACCAGTATAATATTAGGAACGGAAGGTAGTAGCAATTACGAACTGGAAAAGAATGGGTATTGAGACGCCAAAGCTATAGTGCTAGAAGCTATGATAAAATTCCATGCAATAGACTTGAAAGAATTTGGAATGATCACTTAACGCGGATTGAGTTATCTTACGACAATAGATCATATGTCATTGTCGAGATATCGCCTTATGAGATCCTTGAGGGAAGACAATGTCGATCTCCCTTATGTTAGGATGAAGTTGTAGAGCGCAAGATACTCGGACCAGCAGTGGTCCAAAGGACCAAGGATTTAATAGATTTAATCAGAGGACGGCTGGTAGTAGCCCAAGATGGACATAAGAAGTATGTTGATTTGACATGAAAGGACAAGGAATGGGAAGTAGGGGACCTAGTGTTGTTATAGGTATTCCCTTGGAAGGGGTAAATGAGATTCGGAAAGAAAGGAAAGCTAAGTCCACCAATTGTTGGACCCTTGGATATATAAAGACATTTTGGGAAGTTAACATATGAGCTAGCCCTACCCCCGAACATGTAGCAAGTCATAACGTGTTCCACGTATCAATGTTAAGGAAGTATAATTCGGATGCCAGACAAATAGGGGCATATGAGCACATAGACACGCAACCCGACGTAACCTATATGGAGCAACCAGGAAAGGGTAGAGAGTGAAAAGGAACAAGTGCTTAGGAGAAGGGTTATTAAACTAGGCAGAGTTGGTGGTAGGACCACAATGTGGGAAAATTTATTCGAGAGTTAGAAAGTGCAATGCTAAGAGAGTATCCCTATTCATTTTCTATCTGATTCCGGGACGGAATCCTTTTAAGGAGGGGAGACTGTAATAACCCCAATTTTTGGAAATTTTTGAAACCCTTATGAATAGTGTATTTGCTGAATGAGAAAACTTTTCATGCCCCACTATGTAGGGATTCCGTTATGGATATTCTGAGATTTTATTAGTACTCTATATGGTATATAAGTGTATGTAAAGATCGTCAGAATCCAATTCCGAATACTTTGATTTTTCCCGGAAAATCCACTAGATACGGAAAGAATTGAGTATAAGGTAACAGGATAAAAAGGATTTAAATTAAAGGATTATAAGAGAGGATCATAAAAAGGAATATAATGTATTGAGAAAGGTTAAGGGAACCTAAGTAATAAGATCCCGGGTATGATCCCTCAAACGATAAACGAAAACGAAAGTTAAGCGAACCGTATAACGGATCAGCGGTCATTAGGCAAACAATTAGGAAGTTAATCAAAGAGATTAGATGGGATGATGTCATCCAACCAATGAGAAGAGGACAAAGAGGGAAGGATGACACCACATGATGACATAAGCATGACAAAGGAAGGAAGGAAATGTGGTTGAATTAGAACTACACAAAGTTTAAGGCTAAAAAGGTAATTAACTAAAACAAAAAAAATCAAAACTACATCCACCAAGCCAAGCAAATCATTTTCATCAAAACAAAATTTTATTTTCATCACCAAGAACATTGCTCTCGGCTTTTCCTAGTTTTCAAAGGGAAAAATTTCAAAATCCAAGATCCAAGCTTCCTAAATTGGTAAGATAATTCCCTAGTGTTCCTTATGCATAGTTATGGCTATATTATGAGTTTAAGCATCCTATTCATTCTCTATCTTCTCCAATAAATCAATGAAGAAGACAATGAATAGTGATTTCAAGGTTTTTAACTTGATTTTCTTGCTTTTCCTTTAAGATCCAAGCATTCCTAAGACTCCTCAAGGCTTCCTAAGGCTTCCTAGCTACTCACACCACTTCAAGGAAGGTATATCATCTCCAAACCCTAGCTTTACTTTGTATATTAGGATGATTTTGGTTGATATGGTATTAGAGTAGCTTAGTGATTGTTGGTTTAGAGTTGGGTTGGAATGGTGGTGAATGGATTGTTGAAATCTTATGATTTGGTTAAAGAATGTAGTATAGTTTAAATTCAAGTTTTAAGACTAAGTAAATTGATTATAATGAGTTGATTTGGGACTGTTGTAATGTAGTTTGGATGGAGTTTTGATTGGGTTGTGAATTGGGGTTGAATTGTGGTGGATTTGGAATGGTTTAAATTTAGGAAATCGCGTAAACATAACCGTCGTAATGTCCGATTTACTTTAGACTGCTTTTGTTCATAACATTAGGACCCGAGAACTCCCTGCTAGATTTTGACCATTGCCATGTTTAGATAGTTCATGTTACGAACTTCGTTTTGATATGTAGTTCGTTTGATTCCGATGTACGGTTTAGGAGAAACGACCGTTTTAAGTAACGGCGTTTCGCGAACAAAACATTTCCCCTCGCCTTACTTTGAAACATAGGTTAAAGACCAAAAAGGGTTAATTAATGTATGAAACAATTATGGTAAGAGTGTTAGGCAGTTGGTAAGATACTCGCGAAGGAATCGCCTTAAAACTCGTAATGGTTAAATTATTAAAAATGGTGGAGCCGAGGGTACTCGAGTGACTTAAGAGAATCAGTAAGCGCAAAGCGAGCGTTAGAGTCTAAGTTGGTTAATGTATAGATTTACAAGTGACTTTGGTTTAATTCCAACTCACATGTTGTTTATAGGTTACCAGACTCGTCCCAAGCCATTAATCACCCTCAGTCGCTCAGACAAGTTTTCTACCCGTTATATTGTTGTTGTGATGTATATATGTATATGCATTATCTTGTAATAGATGCATGATGGTTATATTAGCAAATTCTTGCGATATATTGTAGCATGTGATATGGTACATATGCATGCCTGTTTCGTATTCTTGCCATATATATATCTGTTGGTTCAGTTGATAATACCTATGCTAGAGAATATTGGTAATTTGCATATACCCTTAGTATAGGGACCCAAAGGTGAAAACATTTTCCAAAACCGGGAGTCGAGGATCCCGAGTAGATTTTATATATATATATATATATATATATGGTTATAGTTTTCAAAACTATTAATCGAATAAGGTTTATTCGATAACTTTATTTTATTAATGAATATTATCTTGAATATTCATTCGAGGACTTATGACTCCTTTAGATTATTATTGAATATTACTTGGATATTTATTTGAGGATGTATGACTCCTTTATTTTATTTAATGAATATTATTTATAATATTCATTCGAGGTATTATGACTCCGCTTATTATTTATTAATATTCTTTATTTTATTAAAGAATAATGTTCGATAATCAAACTTACTTTTGATATTCAAATAAAGATATTACTTTCGTATAAGTATATCTTTGATTATTTACTATTCATTTCAAGTATAAGTTTTCCAACTTCTACCTCAATTATTCTTTATGGGAATATTATTTAAATAATAATATTCAGATATTTCTTTATATTGAGACTGATTTACTTTATTAAAACAGCATTATTCCAAACACTCTTTAAAGTGTTTTCAAGTCTTTAAAATGATTTTCAAAAGTTAGAGCGGATCCCAAAACTCATTTTTATATTTAAGGTCTTCCTTTTAAAAAGGGGATTTAAATACTCGCTCAAAACCGGAGGGATCCGGCTCTGTGGTGTATTTTATATTCGCAACAAGGTTGTTGTCTTGATAAAAGAGTTTTTGATTACTTACCCAACACTCGGGAAGTAAAATTCTTGGAACAAGTTAATTCATTAACAGGCATCGCCTGGGAAATATAGGTGAGTTTTCCTTTCCAACTAGATACGACTTCTTGGTGGAGCCGTATCAACAAGTTTCTACTTGGGGAAAGTGGGGACGAGCTTTACGTTTCAGAGTCATGGATTTCATCTGAACTAGGAGTGGCGTAAGTGGTCGAGTAGCGCCGGCCCAACCTTATTATATTGGCCCAAATGGCCTGGAAGTTCCGCTAAGGCGGTCCATTTCTTAGGAGTTCAGTGTTCGGTTGACAAGTAAATCCGACAGGTTCTCCTCTATATGTAGAAAATGGTGGGGTTGTACTACTACGACTGATCATCGTAAGTGGTCTTCCTGGCGCGGCAAACTCCCGTAATGAGTTCATCATCCAATTGGATATTTCTGCAATACTACCCAGAGCACTTAGATAGAAAGGCTACGGTTGGGCGATTGTTGAGTGTTGGCAGGATCAAGTTTTCAAAATGATGTTTGCATCAAATGAAGTATCTCGTAAGTTCATTTTATTTTGATGATATTTTAAAGATTTAATCTATTCAAATCTGGTCTTGTAGTCTCATCTATGTGATGAACTTTTGAAACTAATTATAACTTGAACGGTGGTAGTTCAAGTAGTATTTGGAAAAGATAAAAGTATATTGGAGTATCTGGTAACTTCATCTTTTAAACTTATATCTAGTAAATGATTATCTTATGCATGACAAAGATTTTCAGAAAAACGTTGAGACAAGGTTAGATATATGAGATCACCTTGCAACGATATTTTTATACAGTTATACACTGGAACTCTGTGTGTATTATGCATGGAAGAGGACTTCTAATATTTTGAAAAGTATATATGTATATATATATACTGAATATTTTGTGACTTCATCGCATTAAGATATCAACTTGGTTCATTTCTTTTGACCAAGACTTTTATGAGTACTATGAGAAGGCTCATATATTGTTAATCATTATACATATTATTTTGGTGGGCTTGCTGCTCACCCTTGCTTTCTTCTTTCATCACACAACAACAGATAGAAAAGATGAACAGGACCAAGCTCCCGATTCGCGAGCGGATAGGAAACGTTCCGCAGTTTCCTATAGGCGTTGATGTCGCTGTAGCTAAGGTAGGAACTACCAATAGGCTAGGCTTTCAACTTTCGATGTACCAGATTTATGTATATTTATGAATTGTAATAATGGCAAAGAAAATGTAACTTTATTCAGAAAACCTTTTAAGGTGTATTGGCAGATAATTGTGAAATAAAATGACTTGTGATTATTTTTGGATGTTAATCTCTGAGACTATAACTTGTGGTGTGTGTGTTTATTGTGGGGTCACAGTACAGAGTAGTTGATTAATTATTAAGATTGGGTGTTATTAAGGGAAATGGAACTCGTGACAACCCGGATCCCCGACCCCGGATTTGGGGGTGTTACACTTAAGAGAAATTGTCCTTGACTTTCTCCCATGCCTCTTGCTTCTTTGATCCATCTCAAGTTCATGAGTCTTGAGCATACCATAAATTCCATCAAGAGTAGTTTCATCAAGAGCATAGTTGTCTCTTATAGTTGTGGCCTTCAAATCCCAACTTTTAGGAAGAGCTAAAAGGAATTTGAGATTAGTATCTTTAAGATCATATTCCTTATACACCAGTGACAGATCGTTCAAGAGTTTGACAAATCTATCATATAAACCAGTTAATGACTCATCAAGTTTTGAGTCAAAGTGCTCATACTCTTGAGTGAGTATAGTCCTCCTGTTCTTCTTAATTGAATCAGTTCCATGGAATCTTGTATCCAAAGCATTCCATATCTCCTTGGCAGTCTTGCAGTTAATTACCCTGTTTGACATGACATTATCAATGGCACTGTGCAGCAAATGTCTTACCTTTGCATCCTTTGCAATAGTTGAGATATCTTCAGCTGTATATTCACTTTTCTCCTTTGGTATAGTCTGTGCTGGCTGATCTGGAACTACAACAGAGAGCTTGGTTGGCTTATGTGGTCCTTTATTAATTCTGTCAAGGTATTCTGGATCTATAGCTTCCAGAAACATAGACATCCTCACCTTCCATATGGGATACTCAGAAGGTTTCAGTATGGGAACCCTAATAATCTCATATCGATTATGGATTTGAGTCTTTGGAGTTTCTTCAGCTTTGGTGGGCTTGGTTGGAGTTTGTGCTTCTTCAGACATGATTGTTTTTGGATCTTTACTGTATGTATGTTAACAGATTGCTCTGATACCACTTGTTAGGTCACACACACTGTAAAAGGGGGTTGAATACAGTGTTTACTACAATCAAATCAAATATAAGAACTCAAGTAACAAAACACGGATTTTATTCAACACAATAAACTCTGTTACAAAGAACTGTTCTCTCTCAGTGATGAACAAATTATCACGAGAGCTGCTAGAGTTACATTGAATAATAATCTCGATTAAGATAACACATATAGTGTAAACCCTACGTCTGTGTTTATATACTACACAATTACAAGATAATCTTCTAATTGATATCGAATATAATTCTGCTTCCTAATATATATCAATCAGTTATATTTTCTTCCAAGTATTCTATTCTTCATAGAATTCTTCTCCATGCATATCTCTTCTTATGTTTGTCTTGATCTTCTTTCCTTTCAATCAGCCGTCTTCCTTATCTGAACGTCTCCTTAAGCCCTAATATTATCTCCTGATAAATATCTCCTGATAACTTAAGTTCTGACAACTTAAGTTCTGATATCTCATGTCCTGACTTCAGTATAAGTACTGATTTCCAGTTAAGTCCTAATTTGTCATGTTAAGTAAGATCTGAAAACTAAACACAAATCATATTAGTCATGACATCACAAATATATCTAACAATAAACACTTCCCAAATTTCTGATTGAAAGTGGTTTCAAGAGAGGTAAAATTGATAAAACCTTATTTTATATTAATAAGGATTTAGATCTGCTTTTGGTACAAATTTATGTTGTTGACATAATATGTGGGTCCACTAACAACAAGTTGTGCAAGCAATTTTATGATTTTATGAAGTCAAGGTATCAAATGAGCATGATGGGGGAATTGAGCTAATTTTTGGTATTGCAAGTTACACACAGACTGATGAGGGTATCTTTATAAATCAGTCTAAGTATACAAAGAATCTATTGACAAGATTTAACATGCAATAAAGTACCACGGCTACAACTCCAATGGCCACTGCTACTAAGTTGGATTCTGATCAAGGTAATGAAATTGACATCACTGCTTACATAGGTATGATTGGTTCATTACTGTATCTAACTGCAAATAGACCAGATATTATATAAGCAACCTGTTTATGTGCAAGATTTCAGGCCAAGCCTAGAGAACCTCATTTGGTTGTTGCTAAAATAATACTGAGATACTTGAAAGGAACTCAATCTCTTGGTTTGTGGTATACAAGAGAATCAGATTTTAATCTGATAGGCTTTTCAAATGCTGATTTTGCAAGATGCAAAATTGACAAAAATTTACCTCAGGTGGATGTCAGTATTTAGGTGGAAGACTTGTGACATGGTAAAGCAAGAAACATAAATCTAATTCTACTTCTACAACTAAAGATGAATATATTATTGCAGGCAGTTGTTGTGCTCAGTTTCTTTGGATGGGGAATTAGCTTTTGGACTATGAATTGTCTTATTCAAAAATTGAACTACACTTTTGTGACGGCCTCAACCCTGGGGTCAGGAGTTGACGTCATTAACAACAATAATAACCATCATAATTCAATCCAAATCATTAATAATACATAACTACGACCCCTTTATACCAAGATCTTTACCAGGTTTAAGTATGATTTAGGTTACAACTAACACAAACCAACTAACAACAATCTTTCCGACGCAGCTAACTTAATACAGCAACTCAACAGACCATCTTTGGTCCAGCACAACTACCTCAGAGGAGCCTGACCGGAAAGGAGCTGGAACTCTTCCCTGACTATCGCACAAGAATCTCCTAGGCATCTGCAATACATGTAAAATATTCTGCAAGGGTGAGCAATTGCTTGCTCAGCAGCACCAATATATGAATAACAAGTAAAACAGTTTAAAGCAAAGCACTTATAGGAACAGAATTCATAACTTGCCAGAAACACATAAAATAGGTATAAACTGGATATGTGAAGATAGCTGATCAGGCTATCAACACTGGACGGCTCTCATTGCCATCCTATCTACCTGTTCCGGAACTCAGATACTAGCTAGGTCTCTGATCTGCTGGACTAATCGGTTTTATAGTGCGCGCAACCGAATTAGCCTCTTACGCCACCTCAATAGGCCTACTCTGGCCCCAATGTATCCCATATCTGACCGTTTTATCCAATTTTCAAAACACTTGTACCTATCTCATTTTCAAAATCATTTATTTAACCAGCACACATATAAAATCCAGTTCGTAAATCATTTCGTTCGAGATAGGTACCTTTCGAAGTTACTTCTCCCCAAAACAATTTGAAAACATTGATTTATAACTACGGGGATACGTAACTTAAAACGTTTCTGTTCCGTTACGAGAATAAAACATTTAGCTATTCATATGCACTGAACCATAAAAGAATGGTCAAGGGTACTTGCCTTACAGAGCTTTACGACTATCACTGACTGATTTTGATAGAATTGAACGTTCGGGCTCTCATGGAAAAATGACTGTTTCACTAGAAGACATCTCTGCTTTGCAGCAATCTATCTCAAGATAGTATCCAAGACTCTTAGGGTTCTTCGCTTGGGAACCTCGAGGCACTTGTCGACTGATCACTAGATTATCTTAGTTCGATATCAGTTCTTGAGTCCTTCGACTAGAACCTACAGAGCCGAAATACCCTACGTTAGACGTCTAGGTATGCTTGACATATCCTCAATACCAATTCTACCCGACGATATCATAACCCGACTCGTAATTGTACCTCTTAATACCATACACATAGCAATCAGAGTTTACGAACTCAAAACTCAACTCGATAATTATTTTCGGAAAACACATATACTCGTCGCTTTGGGACGCAGGTTGCCATTTATACTTTATAAAATATTTTAATTATAATTATATAGCTATATATATTCGACTGGTATTTCCGATATTTTACAGGATATGCCTCCGAAAATCGGGCAGCATCTCTTTTGTTTATCGGACTAGCCGTCGAATACAATCGACGTCAAACCAACAAAAAGAATCAATCAATCATACAATCCAATATTTATGACTCAAAATCCCATCTGCTAATCCAAGTCGATATAACACAACACATTGTTCATTTCAAGAAACCAATTTTATACACTAATTATTATTTATTTTATTTTATTTTAGGACTCAGAATCACTTAATCATAGTCCACCGTCGACTCGCCGAGGCTCATCGCCGACGGCGATAAAATTCGCGGGCACCCGAATAATTCGGGTTTTCGACGTGAACTCCACCGATTTAATATAATAATTTTCTGCACGAAAATCTTTTAATCTCACGAATATTACTCGAACATTTCTGCAGAAAATCTGATATAATTAAATAAATAAATAATAATAAATAAAAAAAACTCAGCACAAGCGCGTATATTCACACGCACTGCAACACGATCGGAGCAAATAAGGCACAGCCGGACAAAGCCGGAAAACAACACCAGCCAAAAACCACAGCCGGAAGTAGGAGAGAGAATCGAACAAATGAAACACAATTAACATCTTCAACAGAGATATACACACACATGTGTATATATGCTTACCAATAACCATGACTGAACCACAACCAATTGGCCGGAACAGAACAGATCATCGGAACAGTAGGAACATCGAAGGAGTCGCCGGAAAAAAAATGGTGGCGATTGAAATGGGGGAGAATAAAATAGATAACAGGGAGAGAGAAGAGATAAGGAGAGAGATGAGGGAGGAGGAACTGCCGAGAGATTGATGTTTGGCCCCTAGAAATGAATAACCTGGTGTTGCCACATATCTATTTTAATGGACACGTGTCCCCCCTCGATTCTGGCTGATTTAGCGAAATAACGATCAAACGCACAAGCAATAATGTATCAGAAAATTACCGAAACACTACTAAAAATCTTAAAATAATTAAATATATATGTAATATAATTTTCACAATTTTTAAAGTATTTTTTTGAAACGCAACTCATACCCGCATTTGATAATTAGCGAACCGAGCTGCTCTTAAAACGAATTCAGAAAATCACGAAAATAGTCTTAAAATATTATAAATATCCCGAAGTTTATAAAAACATAATTTTCGTAGTTTTTAAATAATTTTTGAAATGCAATTTATACTCGCTTTTCTCGATTAAACGAATCAACGCACGGGTGAAATTAATCCCGAAAATTCTCAAAATAATTTTAAAATTCCCGGAATATTTCCAACTTGAATAAATATGAGTTTCATAATTTTTGAAAAATTTGGGAATTAAATACAGATTTTACAAATGAATGCAATCAGAAAATCGTACAGGGCTAAATAATTGATGAAATGTTGATTTCTAAATTTTATAAAATCCCAAAAATAATTATTGTAATTATGAAACCATAAAAACAATTTTAAAGACATTCTAAATATTTATGCAAAAAAATTTGCTCTAAATTCACTTTTAAAAGTGAAAACAATTTAGTACAACTCAATAATTAATTACACCAACAACCCGGTACACCATAGTTCACACACATATATAATAATAAAATAACACCGAGCTGACGGAAGCTATACACATATTTTATTTATTTAATAATTCCATAATTACGTATTTAAATAATACAGAACTACACGAGTCGTTATATTCTTCCCCCTTAAAAAGATTTTGTCCTCAGAATCTGGTCTAACTATACCTGAGGATATTTGTCAAGCATATCTGACTCTAATTCTCAAGTAAACTCTTCGACTCAGGGATTTATTCAAAGCATACTCTATGTGGATATAAATTACTTCCTAAGGACTCGCTTTCAACGATCCAGGATTAAGATCGATCATTCCACGCAGAATAAATTTGTATAAGAGCCCATTGGCTCCCAATCAAAAACTTGGTTCGAATCAGATACTTATCGCCTTAATATTGATACACAAGATACATTATATATATACTGCAATTGTAGCAACCACGTCAACTCATGGCAACTATACCTATATTTATCAATACCTCGAATGATTCACTATATGGAGGACTCAACTTGTCCTTTCTGTTCAACTTAACCAATCTCTTTCAGGGTAAAACTTTCTCCTATACCCCGATCCTCATTCTATGTATTCATATTCTCTCGATGCAAATCCGCTTTCTCTCTTTGTATATCCCGAATTATTTCAACTCTTTCCCCAGTACGCCACCACACTCTTGATGTACTAAATTAATTCAGGACTTAACAATATCTCTACTCTCACTTTTTCTCAATAGAGGGAGGAATTACGCTTATGTCCACACAACACTTCGCAAAGTAATATTCTCTTACTAGCAGGGTAACTATTATCATAGAAAACTCAATCTAGGGTAGTTAATTACCGCAGTTCCCTTTTTAAACCCATCATACATACTCTCCACATATCTTATATTGTCTGAATCACCTTCTCACTTTAACCCTTCATCTAAAGATGATAGGTAGTATTCATTTTCAACTTAGTTCCAACATCCAAACACCTCTTACTCATTCTCATCCGTCTAGCTAGATAGTAATTTCATATATTAACTTTTTATCACCTTTCGGTATTCGAACTCTATCGTTTACTCTTTTCAATTTCCTCAGAATCTTAATCACGTTCAATTCTTGATTCATAACTTCTTTTTAACACTTCTTGATTCTTCCCATTCCTTCTAATTGAAAAGTGATCTCATACCCTTACTCTCCATTACTTTCGGGTACTTGAATCTTCAATTCCTAACTTCTTCCATTCTCCCGATAACTCTTTAATAATCTTAATAATATTCAATTTTCTTTTCTACTCAAGACATTTATCCCTAAAAGGACCCTTCTTGGTGGGTAGTCACTTTAACAACCATGGCTCATAATCAATTTTGATCAAATTCTCATACTTTTTAAGCTTAGTATTCAATTGCTACTTCTCAACCTTTCACAGACATTTCTTTAAGTGTTCAGCTTAGTCTTCCTTAACCCTTAGATGGGCGAGGATGTTATCAATAAATACAATTTGCTTATCCAAGTACTCTTTATACACTATATTCTTTAAATCCTTATAGATGACTCATACACTTGTCACTCCACATGATATCACCAGCCTTGCAACGCTCATAACTCATCCTAATCGCAATCTTTGACATGCCCTCGGGCTGTATCTCAAGTCAATCCCGTAGAAATCACACACTCTTTGAATTAAGTCACATAAGTATCCAATTCTTTATAGAGGTTACCTATTCTTATTTATCATTTTGTTAAACTACCGATAATCAGTACACAATCTCATAATTTCATTCCTCTTTCTTAGCAACATCACTGGTGCACCCCAGAGAACTATATCTGATATACCCACTTTCCTTTCTAATAACGTTTACCGTTATTAAACTAATTATTTCATGCCACTGGCCTCTATAGACTCCAGGGCATTTATTTATTACCCAAAATTCTTCCAGCTTAAGTATTTTCTTCTTCGTATCCTTACAGATGGTGGATCTACCTTATGTCCTTACCTTATTACTTATTTCCTCACATGATTGGAAGAATTCTTTATATTACTTCTGTATCCATAACTTACCTCACTATTGGCTTCTTTACACTTTACACTTCGTTTCTTATAAAACTACTCCTAGCCATAATACAAGATAACCGACTCAATCCTAAAATCACATCAAACCCCTTTAGCTTATAGGGTATCAGATCAATTGCAACTACGTCCAGCTTCTAAACGCCTAATTCCTTGGCTCTTTTAAAAATTCTATCTCTAGCTAAACTGGATGTTGACCCTTGTGATATAGTATCTTGAATAATCGTCCTACAACTCCTTGCAACATGCCCACTCTTTCCATAATTGTAATACATAACTCCTGGATTTTCTGGATTACATTCCGATGCATAATAACCTTATGTCTACGTCTGACACGTCGCACATTCTTCTTGCACGTACGACTGCGTCTCCTGTCACAGGACTTGCAATCTACTGTTCACTTAACTGACTGGGCTGGAGCGGAAGCAACTGAAATAGCACTAGATCTATCCTGGAATAAACTCTATCTCCAGAATCTCTTACTCCTATTCCGGCCAAACCAATTCTCAAATATTTAAGTGAATTCTCTTTGCTTTGCTTTATCCTTAACACCTTCCGACTTCCTTTTCTTCTCACTTTCGTTCCTAACAGTCAATGTTTGCTCACTTTCCATTACCAGGGCGACCTGAACCATAGAGGAGTATGTCTTGAGTTGCAATGCCACAACTCCTCTGCGAATTTCAGGCTTCAACCATTGTTGGAACCTCCTTGCTTTCTGACTCTCCGTACTTACATACTCAGGAACTAATCGGGCCAATTCTGTAAACTTGGCCTCAAATTCCAACATACTTCTTTCACCTTGTTTCAGTTCTAGAAACTCGATTTCCATTTGACTCTGCACACAATCTGGGAAATACACTTCCAAAAACAACTCAGTAAACTTAGCCCATGAAACAGGGCCTTGACTCCCACCAATAATTCACTTCATTTTTCAAGAAATAATTTACATAATCGGTCTTACGGTTATCACTTACTTACACGAGGTTGAAAATTTCCTCCATTTCTTTTAACTATGCTCCAGCAGTTACTGGATTAGGTTTACTTTTAAACACAGAGAGGTTAACATTCTGATAAGATTTGAAGCAAACACTGGGGTTCACTCCTTGCTGTTGCTACTGCAACAGTAGTTGCTTTTGCTGAACCTGTTGGATTAGCTGCAACTGTTATTGCTGCTGCTTGCGCAACAAGTCTAAAATTTCATTTATAATTGGACCCTCTACAGATCTACTACTATTTTCTTTAGACTGGGTAACTTTCTTTGGTGGCATTTTCCTGGAATATATGAATAAATTTATTCAAAACATAGCAAAATGTTTAACAAAAGATATCACCGTTTAAACGGTGCACCCATATCTGGAAAATGCTGCCCAATAAAATACATATGTCTTTAATACCTGGCCCATTTACCAAAGAAATCAAGATTAATAGCACTAGCAATCACAATAGCAATGACAGTAGCAGAATCAACAACAGTTCAGGGAACTAAAATAGAAAGAAACCAAATACCATAGCATAACTTCTCAATTCAACAGCAACTGACCAACTTTCTGCCACTACTTAATTATCAGATTAACACCAATCGGTTATACTACGAGACTTATCTGGATATATCAACCACCGATTACCTAGAACAAACTGGTAAGTCAATTCAATTTAAGGAACGCTAAACTCTTCCAGGAACCCTAGTCCAAAATTCAGTCAACCTTTTCTCCAGGGATGATTTCTTATCACCCTCAGATAATCCATCAATCACTAAATTACCTTTCCGAGGCTATAACTCCATCCTTAGATCCTGAGCTCTCACGGTTACCATTACTCTCCAATACCATCCTGATATAAAGCTTTCCTTCTTCCTGACAGTTACTCTAACTTGCTTTCAATAGCGAGGACCATCCAATCACAGAAATTCATTATCATAGAATATCAAAGGAAATTTCAACTCAAGGGAATCAAATAAGAAGAAACTGTGAAGAAGATATAAGTATGACTGAGAGCAACCATACAACTACATAAGATGGCCAGTCTTAGTACCGCAGAGTTCACAATACAAAACTTAATGGCATCCCACCAGACCCTTTTGTCAGATAGACAAATGGTCATTTCATATGCACTGTTTGCCCCAATCAACCGATAGAATCAATGAAATAAGAAACAACGTTTGATTAGAAAATTCACAAATAGAAAAGAAAGAATTTGATTGGTAATAAGGTCAACAGAACTTTAAGTTGCTTACTTCGCGCTCCTAACTTGCTCACAGGATGAATAAGCAACTTATGGAATAGTAAACAATTATTCTAGAAACAAAATTATGCCTCAAGGAAGAAGTATAGGGTTCAAGATATAAACCACTGTACTAATCTCCAATCATTACGAGACTTGGTTATCATAATAGCCACTGACTATTAGAATTCCATCTGAATTCACCGAGGTCGCACACTTGATTCTTCAACATTCCTTGACGTAGAAAAGGCGATATTTAGAAATAACATTGGTGTCTTCTCAACTGACACAATCAGGGCCCGCTCAACGCTGAATTCTCACAATCAGACTCAATTTCTCGAGAGGGAAACTAGAAATCTCTATCGAACATTACTAATAATACATATACGAAGGAGATGTACTCTAAACTAGGGTAGTTCCAGTTAATCCTCAATAAACATCAGGGTTACATTTCCAAAACCCTTGACTAACCCATAGACTTACTCCTCTAGTTGAGTTGCTGACTCACATCTATCTACGAACCTTTCTTCACTCTTTTGACTCTATTCCTAACCTAAATCAGGGACTCAAACCTGTAGCTCTGATACCAACTGTGACGGCCTCAACCCCGGGGTTAGGAGTTGACGTCATTAACAACAATAAAAACCATCATAATTCAATCCAAATCATTAACAATACATAACTACGACCCCTTTTTACCAAGATCTTTTCCAGGTTTAAGTATGATTTAGGTTACAACTAACATAAACCAACTTACAACAATCTTTCTGACGCAGCTAACTTAACACAGCAACTCAACATACCATCTTTGGTCCAGCACAACTACCTTAGAGGAGCTTGACCGGAAAGGAGCTGGAACTCTTCCCTGACTACCGCACAAGAATCTCCTAGGCATCTGCAATACATGTAAAATATTCTACAAGGGTGAGCAATTGCTTGCTCAGCAGCACCACTATATGAATAACAAGTAAAATAGTTTAAAGCAAAGCAGTTATAGGAACAGAATTCATAACTTGCCAGAAATACATAAAATAGGTATAAACTGGATATGTGAAGACAGCTGATCAGGCTATCAACACTGGACGGCTCTCACTGCCATCCTATCTACCTGTTCCAGAATTCAGAGACTAGTTAGGTCTCTGACCTGCTGGACTAATCGGTTTTATAGTGCGCGCAACCGAATTAGCCTCTTACGCCACCTCAATAGGCCTACTCTGGCCCCAATGTATCCCATATCTGAACGTTTTATCCAGTTTTCAAAACACTTGTACCTATCTCATTTTCAAAATCATTTATTTAACCAGCACACATATAAAATCCAGTTCGCAAATCATTTCGTTCGAGATAGGTACCTTTCGAAGTTACTTCTCCCCAAAACAATTTGAAAACAATGATTTATAACTACGGGGATGCATAACTTAAAATGTTTTTGTTCTGTTACGAGAATAAAACATTTAGCTATTCATATGCACTGAACCATAAAAGAATGGTCAGGGGTACTTGCCTTGCAGAGCTTTACGACTATCATTGACTGATTTTGATAGACTTGAATGTTCGGGCTCTCATGAAAAAATGTCTGTTTCACTAGAAGACATCTCTGCTTTGCAGCAATCTATCTCAAGCTAGTATCCAACACTCTCAGGGTTCTTCTCTTGGGAGCCTCGAGGCACTTGTCGACTGATCACTAGATTATCTTAGTTCGATATCAGTGCTTGAGTCCTTCGACTAGAACCTACAGAGCCGAAATACCCTACGTTAAACGTCTAGGTATGCTTGACATATCCTCAACACCAATTCTACCCGACAATATCATAACCCGACTCGTAATTGTACCTCTTAATACCATACACATAGCAATCAGAGTTTACGACATATACTCATTTTCGATAATCATTTTCGAAAAACACATATACTCGTCACTTTGGGACACAGGTTTCCAGTTATACTTTATAAAATATTTTAATTATAATTATATAGCTATATATATTCGACTGGTATTTCCGATATTTTACAGGATATGCCTCCAAAAATCGGGCAACATCTCTTTTGTTTATCGGACTACCCATCGAATACAATCGACGTCAAACCAACAACAAGAATCAATCAATCACACAATCCAATATTTATGACTCACAATCCCATCTGCTAATCCAATTCGATATAACACAACACATTGTTCATTTCAAGAAACCAATTTCATACACTAATTATTATTTATTTTATTTTATTTTAGGACTCAGAATCACTTCATCATAGTCCACCGTCGGCTCGCCGAGGCTCATCGCCGACGGCGATAAAATTCGCGGTTACTCGAATAATTCGGGTTTCCGACGCGAACTCCACCGATTTAATATAATAATTTTCCGCACGAAAATCTTTTAATCTCACGAATATTACTCGAACATTTCTGCAGAAAATCAGATATAATTAAATAAATAAATAATAATAAATAAAAAAACTTAGCACAAGCGCGTATATTCACACGCACAGCAACACGACGGGAGCAAATAAGGCACAGCCGGACAAAGCCGAAAAACAACACCAGCCAAAAACCACAGCCGGAAGTAGGAGACAGAATCGAACAAATGAAACATAATTAACATCTTCAACAAAGATATACACACACATGTGTGTATATGCTTACCAATAACCATGACTGAACCACAACCAATTGGCCGGAACAGAACAGATCATCGGAATAGTAGGAACAGCGAAGGAGTCACCGGAAAAAGAAAATGACAGCGATTGAAACGTGGGAGAAGAAAACAGATAACAGGGAGAGAGAAGAGATAAGGAGAGAGATGAGGGAGGAGGAACTGTCGAGAGATTGATGTTTGGCCCCCAGAAATGAATAACCTGGTGTTGCCACGTATCTATTTTAATGGACACGTGTCCCCCCTCGATTCTGGCTGATTTAGCAAAATAACGATCAAACACACAAGCAATAGTGTATCGGAAAATTACCGAAACACTTATAAAAATCTTAAAATAATTAAATATATATGTAATAAAATTTTCACAATTTTTAAAGTATTTTTTGAAACGCAACTCATACCCGCATTTGATAATTAGCGAACCGAGTTGCTCTTAAAACGAATTCAGAAAATCAAGAAAATAGTCTTAAAATGTTATAAATATCCCGAAGTTTATAAAAACATAATTTTTGTAGTTTTAAAATAATTTCTGAAACTTAATTTATACTCGCTTTTCTCGATTAACAGAATCAACGCACGGGTAAAATTGATCCCGAAAATTTTCAAAATAATTTTAAAAGTCCCGGAATATTCCCAACTTAAATAAATATGAGTTTCATAATTTTTGAAGAATTCAGGAATTAAATACATATTGTACAAATGAATGCAATCAGAAAATCGTACAGGGCTAAACAATTGATGAAATATTGATTTCTAAATTTTATAAAATCCCAAAAATAATTATTGTAACTATGAAACCATAAAAATAATTTTAAAGACATTCTAAATATTTATGCAAATAAATTTGCTCTAAATTCAATTTTAAAAGTGAAAACAATTAAGTACAACTCAATAATTAATTACACCAACAACCCGGTACACCATAGTTCACACACATATATAATAACAAAATAACACCGAGCTGACAGAAGCTATACACATATTTTATTTATTTAATAATTCCATAATTACGTATTTAAATAATACAGAACTACACGAGTCGTTATAACTTTGTTTTGACTAATCAACAATTAGCTGATATTTTCACCAAGCCATTACCAGAAGCAACTTTTGCCAAGCTCATTCATGAACTTGGAATGATCTGCTATGAAAAGAAATAACTAGTCAAATCCTGATTGGACCAATCAAATCTTGACAAAGAAAGGTTATATCCTGACACACCATGTCAGGCCAAGGTAAGTCAAATCCTGATATGGACAATCAGATCATGACTAGGTAAGACAAATCCTAACAAGTTGAATCCTGATGAGGTAATCGAATCATGATAAGTACTGTGAGTATTTTGTGATTTTGTATAATTATTTTTCTTAACTGATACTTGATTTAATTCAGTATATTTGAGAGTGACTTTTGTGCTTAATGTGAGAGTCATTTGTAATTCGAAGTAAGATGTTAAGGAATATGCTAGTTTATAGGCGTAGTAACACATAATTGTTCCTTAAATGTTGTGCACTATTAGCTAGTTTTACATATTATCTGGTCCATAATGCCATCCAATTAACTTTTGCCATATGTAAGTACATTCTTCATGATAGTACTTTTGGTGCCAATAATTTTAAAGCACCTTTATCTCATACTGACATTAACTCTTATTTTCATATGGTTCAAGATTTTCTTGAACAAGGTGACATTGGTTTCACTTTAACATCTCCTACAATTTTTTTTGTATAAGAAAATTATGCAGATTTGATCTTCTGCAAGGATTGACTCCACAAAAGGAACTATTTTCTTCACTTATAATGAAAAGGAGTATGAAATCACAACTGAGGTTGTGGAAAAAGCTTTGAATCTTCCTCCATTGGCTGAAAAAACTGCAGTGGTGACACCTACAAATACTCTGTTTGAGTTTGTCAGGAACATAGGTCATAGCACTGAGTTCACAAAAGCTAGAGAGCTGTTCAGGACCAAGCTCAGGAAAGAATGGAACTTCTATTTTGATTACATCAGTCGTGCTTTTCTCAATAAGGAATCCAACTTTGATGCATTGCCTCCGGTTTCTATGTAAATTGGGTATTCTTTGATATGCATTCATGTCTCTTATTATGGCAATACTATTCTGCAATTCCTGATAGCTAGGTTATGAGATAATGATGGTGTCATAGGCTATACTAGGTTTTTTAAATTTTTCTTTACATATCTTTTGTCTGATGTATCTTTTGATGATGATGAGCTAGTGTCAATTTTCAAATTATATTAAAATTTATGCATGACTTGGCAAAGAGAAAGGACAAATTTGCAAGCAGGACTATTCTAGCTATGGAGATGTAGCAATTCCTGTAAAGGGTAATGCCACATAGATATTTTGTGTCAAATCCTGATACTATGGGATGAGGCACATCACACTCTATTCCTGACCCAAGTATCCCTGATTCTAAACACCAAATCAAACACATAGCCACATGTTAAGTCACACACACTGTAGAAGGGGGGTTGAATACAGTGTATAGCACAATCAAATCGAATTCAAAGAACTTGAGTAATAGAAAAAAAACTTTATTAAACTCTGTTACAATGTAGAACAGTCCTCTCTCAGTGATGAGCAAATATCACGAGAGCTGCTAGGGTTACAATGAATATTATTCTCGATAATCATAACACTTATAGTGTAAACCCCATGTCTATGTTTATATACTACACGATTACAAGATAATCGCTAATTGATATGAAATATAATTCTGCTTCCTAAAATATATCAACCAGATATCTTTTCTTCCAAGTATTCTATTCTTCATACAATTCCTTCTTAATGCATATCTTTTCTTGCGTTTGTCTTGATCTTCTTTCGTTTCAATCAGACGCCTTCCTGATCTGAAAGTTTTCTTTAAGTCTTGATATTATCTCCTGATAAATATCTCCTGAACCTTAAGTACTGATAACTTAAGTTCTGTCTTCAGTATAAGTGTTGATTTCCAGTTAAGTACTGATTTGTCCTATTTAAGTAAGATCTGAAAACTAAACACAAATCATATTAGACATGACATTATCAAATATATCTAACAATCTCCCCCAACTTGTAAATTAGCATAATATACAAGTTTAATAGATATTTGATGATGTCAAAAACATTAAGTACAAATGCATGAGAATTTGACTAGATAACTACAACTTACAGTCCTTAAAGCTTTACCAACTTTAACTTCTGATAATAACTTCAGTCTGTATACACATCAAAATTTGAGCAGTTGTAAATCTTGACTTGGCTTCACTTTCTGATCTCTTCAATATCAGGAGTTGTTCTGAGATAGTTCTTTAACAAACATCTCTCAGAATATTTGAGTTCATCAATCATTCTCCTTTTAGCATCTTTAAGCTCTATAGTATCTTCACCAGTTTGGAAGATAGCATATCTGAGATCATTAATTTTTGCTTTTCTCAACTCCTGATCTAGTTTGATGACATAAGCTTTGTCAGACTCTAGATTGAATTCAAGTCCCTTAATACCAAGATATGTTCTGATCTTTGCAGTATTAGGCCTCATATCAACAATGTCACCCTTGTGATCTCTGTACTTGGGATAGTATGTGCTGTCAGACTTTACAGAATAAAGCTTCTTCTGTCTCTGAATTTGAGTCTTTAAATAATTTGCAGCACTTTCTATTAATCTGTCCTTCATTTGAAGTAAGAATAAAACATGTTCTAGTTCCTCAAAATACTTCGGTGGTATAACATTTTCCCTTATATGGTAAACCCTTCCATCTGTCATGAAATATAACAAGATGTGTTCTTTCAAGAAGGTATGGTAAACCATTTGTACAGATTCAAGTTGATTCAATCTTTCAGGAGTTGCTCTAACACCTGGTTCACTTAAGGAAGTTAGATCATTGGTTGTGTTTTGTACTCTTCTTTCATCAGCACTACCCAATCCAGATTTATCTCTTGCTTCCTTTCCAGTAACCACTCTTGCTTCAAAACCATTTGTTGCAGTCTTCAAAGGTTGAGTCTGTTTGGCTTTAGTGAATCCTGGTAGGAGTAACTTTGAGAATTTAACATAAGCAATGTCAGAGGTTTCCTTTGACTTATCTTCTAATATCAAGACAACTTGAGCTATATCAGAGGTTGCTTGCTTCATAGTTATATCAGAACTAACTATATCTTGACTCTGAATAACTTGAGCCATGTCAGAGGTTGTTTGAGAAATCTTCCTTGAAGTCAGAGTAAGATTAGCATCTTCATCAGAAATTTCTTCATCCATAGGAGGCACATAAACCTTTACAGGATCACCAACTTTTTCTTTGCCCTTGGACCTTGGATCTATCTGTAATTGCGATTTGGCCTTGATTGCCACAAGATTTGTCCTTTCTTTTATCACAATGCCTTTAGCCGTAGGAAGTTTTTTTTAATAACAGAAACTTCAAATTTGGAGTTGACTTTTCCTAACTTAAGTCTAGCTTCTTCTTCCATTAGACTCTCAAAGTCCATTCCTTGATTTTTTTTCAGAAATAACTGTCTTGAAATTTCTTCATCAAGTTCCAAAAGTTCATCAGAACTTATCCTTTTACCAGTATCAGAAGTTATTCTTCTCCCAGTATCAGAACTTGTTCTATAACTTGTAGTTCCAGTTCTACTTGATGAATGATCTTTACCTTGACCATGACCTCCACCCATTCTAGAGTTTTCCGGGGTATTACCATCATCCTTTTTCTTCAATGTTTTAACAGGTTTGTATTTGGACTTAATTACTTTCTCCCCCTTTTTGGCATCAGCAGGTAAAAAAAGAGAGAGAAGCAATTCCACTGAGGATTGGATCTCATTGAGTTGATATTGCTGAGAAGCTTGATTTTTCAAAATTTCATCAATCTGAGACTGTTGCTTCTCTTGGGTTTTCTCAATGTTGGTAATTTTGTCAAAGGAAGGTTTGAAAAACCTTTTCTTGTCCAACTTGACAACTGTATCTTGCTGATTTAAGGATTCTTGAATCTTGTCCACCTTGGCCTAAGTTACAGATTGTTGACCTTGAAGGGGCCTTGTACTAAGTGCAGTAACTCTTAGCTGTGTTTTGAAATCATCATTAACTAGCATCTCATCAGCGTTTGCCAAGTGATCACAAGAATCTTTTCAGAAGGAACAAAAGTAACTGTGTTCCACTCCTTAGTCCACTCCTATCCTCTAGGAGTTTCACTCCAAGGTACTGGTGCTTCCCCTATAACAAACTTTTTAACTATCTCAGCTTTTGAAGGAGCTTGTGGAGGTGCATGTCTAGAAGGACCAGCTGCATCAGCATCTAAATTTGTAGCAGCATCACTAGTATCATCAACATTTACAGCATCAGAGCTTACAGAGTCAACATCTTCAGCATCCTCTGATAAAAGAATAGTATGAGAGGCTATGGAGGCTATGGAGGCTTCAACATCATCCTCTAAGTGCTGATCTCCAACTAAGTTCTGATCAACAGCCATATTCTGATGCTCACCTAAAATCGGATCTTCAGTATCTAGATGTAGAGAAGGTGTTGTAGGCAATTCTGGATCAACATCAGCATCAGGAATTGGTGTTGTTAGTGGAGTGACTTGAGTTGGTGGAGCTTCTAGATACAAAACCTGAGGCACTTCCAAGTTATGGATGTCAATTTCATCACTTGGCCCCTGGTTATCAGCATGTACTGGAGATACTGGAGGTGTAGGAATGTGAGTAGTTTCTGGCTCATGTAGTGGAGAGTGATGAGTTGCATGAGGGTCTAGATCAGCACTAGGAGAATTATGAGCTTCAACAGGGTCTTGTGAGATCTGAGATTCCTGATCCCCTTCCTTAGTTGCTGCTTCCATTCCTTTACCAGAATCTTCAGGCCTTTCTGCCAATGTTTTGAATCGTTTAGCTTTTAAGGAGACTTTAGGAGCTGTATCATCAGAATTACATTTTCTAAGCCTTTTTAGGGGCCTAGAACTCCCAATATCAACATCCACCTGAGAAGAGACCTTCTCAGCTTCTCGAACAACAGGTTCTGATACAGGAACCTGTTCCTCAGCATCAGATTCATCACACAGAATGAATCTCCTTCTCTTCTATTGTGTCTGAGGTACTTTCTTAGTCCTCTTAGGTTTGGAAGAGGAAGGCTGCACTATAGGTTCTGAAGTTTGAGGTGGAGAAGTTTGAGGTGATTGAGTAGAGGTGGTAGGTGCTGATGGATGAGGTGCAGACGGTTGAACATCAGGATATAGTGCAGTGTATTTAACGGGATCATAGGTTATTAAGGCTTGTTTGACAGATAAAGGAATTAAGATGGGTCTTAACACAGCCTTCTTATTATCAGTAGATAATAAGTCAGTAAAAGCTCTTTTAGCTATTCTGAATGATGAAATTAATTCACTAGCATTTCGGGGCTTATTATCACAACAGAAACTATAAATCAGCTGACAGAATCTAGCAAAATAAATAGTAGATCTATATTCATTCATTCTTTCCCCAATAAAACCTAAGACATCACTTGCATAGTCAAAATAAGTTCGATTTATGAGAGCATACCCGATTTGTTGGCTGAATATGGGAATTGCATCAAAATTGGAACATTTGTTTGCAAAAGCCTTGGTTATGCAATCAAAGAAGAAACTCCATTCCCTCCTTATGAAAGATCTCTTCAACTGGCCCAGCTTTGCCAATATCCTTTCATATCCCAGACTGGCCATCATGTTTTGAAGAACTGAATCTTCAGCAGTAGAATAGACACAGTTCTCAGGTAGCTGCAGTGCTTGTCGAACCGTAGACAATGTCACAACATACTCATCCTTCCCTAATGAAAAAATAATACTTGGGGACCCTTGAGCACCACCATCATCATATACACCGCTTATCCTGAACTCCAGGACTTGAGTACCAGAGACTGCTTCGGGTTCGGTCAGAGCATACCCAATGTCAGAACTAGCAAGAAAGTCCTGAATGAAGTGAAGTTTAGATGGTGCTTCTGACTTGCTAAGAATAACAGAGAAGTTATTAGGAACAAACGTAGCTCCATCAAAAATTATGTCCTTGGGTGCCATGAGAATTCGTGAGAAAGAAAATTGCCTATAAGGTGTTTGAGAAAATGTCTATATAAAAAATCGTCAGTAGATGAGAGAGAATAAAAGTAAAAAAGAGAGAGATAAAATATGAAAGTAAATAAAAGATTTTACAATCTTTTCTCTCTTTTACTTATACACGGTAGAAAAAGTAACCGTTGAGACACCTGTCAGACATGCAGCAGTAAAAGATAATTAATGGGCACGGGTATTCAGTAATCATTACTTATCACATGCAGTTTTTCAAGGAAAAACCGTTCCACTTACCAAGTAATTCCATTAATCAAGGACGTTCAGTTTTATTTTAAATTTTAAAACTGTTCCCACTTAATAAACTTTTATTACTGCTTTACCAATATTCTGTAAAATTATGACCAATGAGAGAATGACCATTAATAAACCAAGTAAACAAATACTGCCACGTCAGAATCAGAACTTCATTTGTATCAGGGCTAAAAAGGTCATCAGAATATGGTTAGTATCATGATTTAAAATGTTATCAGAATTTCAAATGACTCAGAGACAAAATCTTGCATAAATATAAAATTTCATTAATATATTGAGCAAATACATTTCATGAAATTTAAATTACATGCTTAAAATTACAAGATTGTCCTAAGCTACAAATTCTAACATCAACAGCTTTAGTCCTAAGCTAAGAAGCCAGACAAATCTGACGGTGAAGAGAAACAGATAGCTGCAATTATTTCTTCTTCCTACTCTCAACAAAGAGAACAGCAAGACGAATGATTCGCTCCTGCTGTCGGAGAGCTTCTCTCCATTCCTCTTCCAGACGCTCAAGATGGCGATGATAGTCCATGTAGAAGAACAAGAGGTCTGTGAAAACCTCTTGTGGAACTGAGTCCCAGATATCATCAGGAATGGCAGTGATATGCCACTCCTGCCTCCACTCAGTACAGCTCAACTCGATAGTAAAAGTGTCATAGTTCAGAACTAAGTTGAAATGAACCATGTTTTTTATGAGAAAAAAATGAGTTTGAGAGAAAATGAGAGATGTGTTGGCTGGAATGAGGTGTTGGTTTATATAACCAATTGAATACCAAGAGACGCAAGAAAAATTGAATGGTTACAGGTAGAAATAATTATACCTCGTCTCCCTAGACTGATGAGAATAATAACAGCCATTGGAAGTTTAAAACAGGATTTAATGCGTACACGAAACAAGTAAAAATTACTGTGCATAGACGAGTACCACTAACCCAAATTATGTTGACTGTTAATATCTCACCCAAACATATTCTGATTTTAAATAAGACTGTTTCAGATTTTAACCACAAATAAGTCAAGTAAAGAATCCGAATTTAATATCAGAACTTAGACTTATGTCAGAACTTAACAGTCATCAGAACATGATTTCTTAACTTGAAGAGTGAATGCTTATTTCTATAATTCTTCACACAAATTGTGATTTCATTTCGTCAGAACTTAATCATCAGAACTTCCATCAGAATCTGTCCTCAGAATTTATGCAACTGACACTTAAACTGTTCATCTAAAAGAACATTTATCACCACAGTAATTTTCATCATTCATATGGAGTGTATGTGTGTGCAGTAAGCTAAATATCAGATAAATATTAAAGTCTAATTCACTTCAGTACATCTTAGAAAGAAGGCATAACTAAGAACTTTGCTCAAAATCTGTCATGATTCTGAAGTCTACTTTAGAATGAGTTCATGCATGAGTCCACCTCAACTGTTTTGTGCTCATTTTATGCATCTTTTGAAATTCCATTTTACAGTGGCTTCTCAGTGTAAGTGAGTCACTACTACTTATCAGAATTTATGCTATTATCAGAGTATTTCTCCAGTAATCATAGAGTGTGAAAAGTCACCAAGAAAAATATTTATTTTGCTTTTCTGATGCATATTACTTAATACCAACAATGCACTTGGGTCTTCCCTTCCACATTTTTACTCTAGATCTCAAAGGAGTACCTGATTTTAATTTCTTTTTCTTTTTCTTTTGATAAGTGAGGTTTATCAGCACTTAGTACATCCATCAGATTTACTAACATCAGAACTTAACAGATAAGAAGCACTATTCCAGTTTCTGACTTAGTAATGAGATACACAAAGTAAACTTCAACTAAGCTCAGTATCAGAATTTGCTTGTGTTAAGAGATTTCCACATAAACAATTACTTCAAACATGGGATCTTTAGTATATTAAAGACTACTAGGTCTGCATCTAGCATAGTTATCCTCATTGGATTGAATAGTCACAGAAACATACATATCACTATTAGAGTTTAGAAATTCACATCAGACAACAATCAGTACTAAAGAAATTTTCAATTAAGCACATAATACACAAATATAGTAATATCTGTAAATACTGATCATAAAATCTGATGCATCAGAACAAAAACTAAGCAGATTTAGAGAAAGAACCTGAAACCATTCCAAGTTCATTTACCAATCGTGTAAAAGTAGCTTCACATAGTGGTTTTGTGAAGATATCTGCTAGTTGTTGATCTGTTGGAACAAAGTGCAATTCCACTGTACCTTCATCCACATGTTCCCTTATGAAATGGCACCTAATGCTGATGTGCTTTGTCATTGAATGTTGAACTGGATTTCCTGTCATAGCAATAGCACTTTGATTATCACAGTAAATAGGGATTTTAAAGTATGTTAACCCATAATCCAGTAACTGATTCTTCATCCAAAGAATCTGTGCACAACAGCTTCCTACAGCAATGTACTCTGCTTCTACAGTTGATGTGGAAATTTCCTTTTATTTCTTGCTAAACCAAGAAACCAATCTGCCTCCAAGAAATTGGCAGCTTCTACTTGTGTTTTTCCTGACAATTTTGCGTCCTGCAAAATCTGCATCTGAGTAACCTATTAGTTTAAAGTCTGATTCTCTAGGAAACCACAATCCCAGATCAGTTGTTTCCTTAAGATACTTGAAAATTCTTTTCAGAGCTGTTAAGTGAGGTTCTATTGGATCTGCTTGAAATCTTGCACAAAGACAGGTAGCATACATGATATCAGGTCTACTAGCAGTTAGATAGAGTAGTGAGCCAATCATACCTCTATAATCAGTAATATCTACTGATATACCAGTATCCTTATCCAATTTTGTTGCAGTGGCCATGGGAGTGGATGCACTTGAACAATCTTGCATTCCAAATTTCATCATCAAATTTCTGGTATACTTGGATTGACAAATAAAAGTGCCTTCTTCATTCTGCTTGACTTGAAGGCCCATAAAATAGCTAAGTTCCCCCATCATACTCATTTGATATCTTGACTGCATCAGTTTGGAAAACTTCTTGCAAAGTCTGTCATTTGTAGAACCAAAAATGATATCATCAACATATATATGTACCAAAAGTAAGTCCTTTCCATGGTTGAGGTAGAACAGTGTTTTGTCAATAGTTCCTCTGTTAAATCCACTTTCCAGAAGAAACTGAGCTAAAGTCTCATACCATGCTCTTGGAGCTTTCTTAAGACCATAAAGTGCTTTATCAAGCCTGTAGACATGATTTGGAAATTTGGAATCTACAAAGCCTGGAGGTTGTTCAACATATACTTCCTCTTCCAATTCTCAATTGAGAAAAGCACTTTTCACATCCATTTGAAAGACAGTAAACTTTTTTTGAGCAGCATAAGCCAAAAATATCCTTATGGCTTCCAATCTAGCAACTGGTGCAAATGTTTCATCATAGTCAATTCCCTCCTGTTGAATGAACGCTGTCCGATTTCTGGGAAATCGAACTCCGTAAATACGAAAACGTATCTGATGAATATCGGGACGTCGAGAAACTATATATATATATATATATGTATGTGTTTTATACGAAACTTGGTTGTGCGACGTGATGCAATATTTTGCCAAATCCATAACCCTGATTCCATAAAATAAAATGTATATGTATTTTCCGAAAATGCCTATTTGTTGCGTGTGTTATTATAATATTCATAATTATGACTCAGGTTTAAATATCATTGGGTAAGAATTAGTATCGAGGATATGTCAAGCATACCTAGACATCTAACGTAGGGTATTTCGACCCTGTAGGTTATAATCGAGAACCTGAAAGTGGACGATGGACTAGAGATGACCTAGTTGTCAGTCGGCGAGCTCAGTAGAGTGTCAACAGAAAAACCTGAGTGATGAAGTCTAATATGGACTAGTGATGGGACGATAAAGCCTGAGCGGCAGAGTCGGCTCAGAGTCGGTCAAAAATGGTTGTAAAGCCCTGTAAGGCAAGTACTTCCGAACTTTTCTTCAAGATATATCACAATTATTTTTGAACTGTTTCATAACATGTCGCTCTTATTCGAAATAACTCTTGTTTATATTGCAAGTGCTTTAAACTATTCACCCTTGAACCCTGATTTTTCTTGATCTTAAGCCGTAAGCCTTGTTCTTTGTAAACCATCCTTTGTTGATCCTCAGACACCAAACCACATAAATATGATACTACACCCCAAATATATAACTACCAAACACCAAATACTGGAACAAAATTGTTTGAAAACACATAAACTTTTATACTTCAACCATTCTTTATAACACCAAAGAACTCTTCCTTGAAAAATCAGTATTCGTCTAATACCCGATCCTTTACAAACTGGAAACCGTTTCTTATACATAACCAGATATACCCTTGTGATACTCAATATTTGCATTACGCTTTTATACCAATGCTTTATCGCTGTTGATTATGATCTTGCTTATTGAATTACATTGTTTATTACACTAAATTTTTTTAATATTGGATAGTTTTCCTTATGTGGACCAGATTCGTGGTCAGACCAGATTCGTGGTCGATTTAGGCCAATGTTTGCCTTGGATCCATTTCGTAGAGCAGAGCTGTGTGCTTCGCTCGGGGTTAGTGCGTGACTGATCAGTACCCTAACCTTGGTTTTTAAAACTTAAAATGGATATCCAATTCTAATGATTAGTTGGAAAGAAACTTGATTCCTCTGAATTATCTCATTTGATCATTGTTTAACCTCAGTTATCGTTATTATGACTTGTTGAGATAGTTAGCTCACCCTTGCGAATCTTTTTACCTATTTTACAGTTGAAAAGGATATGGATGAGAGTGAAGTTCCTCAGTCCAATATACGGGCTAAGGTTCCAGTTTGAGTTGGATCGAGCTAGCAGGAGCTTCATTCGGTTAAGAGATAGTAAGATTATAAGAATCATTTGTATTATCAGTTGTAAGTTAAACTACTTGGGATTTGGTATGTTATAATAAAATTTAAGGTTGTGGCTTGTTTTCACACTTTAACCTGTTGCGATCCATGGTTATGTGAAGCAGGGTCATTGCAAATAATATTTCTTATACAAGTTTATATATTGTGCATGTGTTGTGGACCCCAAACTTCTGACCCGGGTTTGGAGGGCGCCACATATTGGTTTTAGAGCTACAAGTTATAAGTCCTGAAACAAGCCTAGATTGTCGGGATTGGGTAGAGGGTTAGGATTAGGAATAAAAAATAGAAAGATAAGATGTTGTGAGGTTGAGTGCGACTATATAGTGGGTCTCCAGCATGATTCGTGTTGCGATTCGGGATTCTTAGCTTGCGATGTGATTTCCAGATAACGGCAATGGTAGATCCTGATTTCCCGATATCATCTGATCGCTTAGAGCTTTTCGTTCAAGGATCGTCATCTTCTCCCAGATTTGAATTGCACCTTGTTCTTCCATCAATATTAATAGTATTACCTTTTGTTGTAACAGTTATACCTCTTCAAGCTATTCTACGCTATTCCACGCTATTCCACCACCTCTTGATATGAGACTACCTATTTAAGAACCTCCATTTGTTTACTATTGGTTTACTGGACATTCGATTGTTAGTGTATCTCTTCAGTTTACCATACTCCCTGTTCTATACCCCAGTTTAAAATTTGTCCAATGAAGCAACAGTACCTTCGAGGATGGATTCGGGAGTTACAGTAAATGGTGAGTATTTGAGATATAAATAAAGGTGAGAAGAAGTCTAGAAAAAAGATTCAGGTGTTCTGAAGGATAGTTGTTACCAGATTAAAAGAAGCCAATAGTGATTAGGCCACCCATGACTAGCTTGTGGGATGGATTAGATAAGTATTGAAAAGAGAATTAGAGGAGATTATGGTTATGGAGCTTTCATGAAGATAATTAATGGTGTTTTTACAATGTGATATATTTATAGTAACAAGGTGATGTGACATTAGTTGATCTATTGACTATTGGATAGCCTGTTCTATTTAACTACCAGTATGGAAGCTTTAATGTGAAATTACGAATAAGATAACATGCAACAACAACTAAAATTTTCGTCGATTAAGGAAGGAAAATGGACCCAATAAAGGAGACAGGTTAGATTGAAGTGAATGGATCTTTATGTGATCGTTTCTTTAATTTGGTACCTTGTTATAAGAAGAAAAGACAACAACCAACTCATATAGTAAGGACAACCAGATTTGTGCTTTTCAAAATTTTAAACAATTTTTTGAAAAAGATTTTTCTCTTACAAAGTTTCTAAAAGCCTTTTTGAATAAAATGAGTTTTAAACATTGGTTGTCAAGTTACTACTTGAGTTTCTTGTTTGTTAAAAAACCCGAATTACCTGGAAGGATACTTATTTTAGACTCAGTATTGTTAATTCAGAGAATAAAGTGATCCGCTATTATGAAGAAGTTGATTATTCCTAACGGTAAGGTGTAAATATTGTTTGACAAGGTTAATAACAGAATCAGCATACGGAGCAATTACTCATCCAATTACTAGAACTAGTCAAGTTTAAAGAGTTCATTGATCTAGCAGGAGCCTGAGTATGACTGAAGGAGATTGAGAGGATTTCCATATTTTCCTAAAAGAAGAATATTATTAACAAAAGGATCGCTATGTTGAATGATTCAGGGTTATTCTAAATTGAAAAGAGAAAACTTGAAGTTATCTTGTAGGAACGCCATTATGATCGGATTGTTAAAGTACTATACGTGTAGGTGCGATATTAAAAACGCAAGACGTGACAAGTAAGAATCTACCGTAATGTTTAATTTGCGAAGGCATTTCAACGTACTTTCTAAAGTTGTTATATGGAGCAATGGGAATATGATCGATCAAGCTCGAAAAAAATGAATACAAGTGAAATGTGGATGGTGACCAATGGTGTCATTCTTGTCTTCAATATTATAGCGTGTATTTCTTTTTAATTCCTAAAAATGTATGAACTTCTTTTCTTAATAAACTCCTTATGACGATATCAAAAAGGAGGATATTGCATTCCTTTCAAATTTAATTGTTTCCCTCAAGTTTTGCTTTCTGATTGGGACAAACAGTGTGATGGTGAGACACTTTGTCAGAATGATGAAGATTCGGGTGGGACGCCACCTAATCATGTGTTGTATACCATATGGTATGAAAGACTGGCCATCTTAAGTACCAATGTGGTTGTCTCATTCATATTCAAATCCTTGTTTCTTCTTTCTTTTCAACTCAATTTTTTGTTGAATTATGAATCCTTCTAGTCACTTCGTTGAACTGTCATTCTTTGCAAGAGTTTTTTAATCAGGAATCAACGTATTATGGACCAAGCGGGCAAAGTCCCATCTACCTCTCACGTATGGAAAGCAAATTAGGGCATATGACGAGAATTGCAAATCGCTAGCCCCAGACAGGGATGCACTAAGAATCAAGGGAATCTACTGCAATGAGGAATACGTCTCCAAGAACGAGAAATTGTGATTTTTTCGTGAAATGCGTTATTCAGAATACGGATGTGGTGACATGAATGATTATCGTGGATACCTTATACGTTAAAGTATTAGAAGATATGGGAGCAACTTGATTGTTTAACTCCCAAGGTTTTGTTGATAAGATGATTTACCCCGTTGGATTGAGAAGATTATGACGAAAGGACTAGCGAATTTACGAACGCGTAATTATTAAATAAGTAAGTACCAATGGTGGGAATGAGATTCCTGGCAACAAGTATGTGAGGATTTGATATTATTTAAGATAGGAGAATTTGACATTACTCTACAAAATGGATTAATTATTTAAGTGTGATTCCTAGAAAGACCGTCGTGAGGGAAGATAGTTCTGAAGATGCCAAATGAGAATGTGACAAGGTTCAGAAGATGAAGGAAGGTAAAGAATTTGTTAACGATGATTTAAGCCAAGAAGTTACGGTGATCAAAAGGTAAGCACTATGGTTATTATAAATAGAAGTCAGAAGTAAATATAATTTGAAGGTTTTATAGTAATTAATGAATTTCAAGATATGTTTCCAGATGAATTACCAACATTTCCTCCAGATAGAGAAATTGAGTTCATAATTGACTTAGCATCTGAAATGAAATAAGTGTCCAAGGCCCTGCACAGAATAGCGCCAGCCAAAATTAAGAAGTTAGCAAAGTAGATGCAAGAAATGCTAGAAGAAGAAGCGATTAGACCTAGTGTACCCCATAAGGTGCACCGGTATTAAGTGCTAATAAGAAGGATGGAAGTATGAGATTATGCGTCGACTAGAGAAAGCTCAACCAGTTTACTATCAAGAGCAAGTATCTATTCCTCGACCCAATGATTTGTTCAATCAAATGCAAGAAGTAAAGTACTTTTATAAGATTGATTTAAGACTTGGTATTTCACCAATTGAAGATTAAACCTATGGATATATCAAAGATAATTTTCAGAACTAAGTACTGCTTTCGTATTGTCATTTGGATTAACCAATATACCAGTAATATTTGAACTGGATGGACAGAACCTTTAAGGAATATCTGGATAAGCTGTAGGGTAACACTTAAAATCAATGGAGGACCATGCAAATCATTTAATGATAACTGAGAAGTTGGAGAAGAAAGAAGTTGTGTGAAATATAGTTCTTAGCATAAATAGTCAATGTGGAGAAGATCAAAAGAGATCCAGTAGAAATTAAAGTTACTATGAATAAAGGAAGGCGAAAAGCACCAACAAAAGTAAGAAGTTTTACCCTGGACTGGTTATTATTGAAAATTGGTTCAAGATTTCTTAAAAGTTACAACGCCTTTGATGAAGCTTACCAGGAATAACAAGAAGCTTAGATAAAATGGGAAAGTGTGAAGAAAGTTTTGCGGAGTTAAATGAAAGAATGGTTACAACACCTGCTTTATCATTTTGAAAGTATTAAGGAGATTGGGTAGTTTATAGTGATGCTTCTCATAATGGATTAGGATGTGTGATGATGCAGCACAATAAAATTATTGTATATGCACCCAGACAACCGAAATCTTATGAGCAGAAATATCCTACTCATCTTTGGGACTAACAGTAATAATATTTGTTTTGAAAGATTGGGAGATATGATATGTATGAAGAAAGGTGTAAGATCTATACGGACCATTAGAGTTTAAGTAGGTATTCATGAGGAAAAGCAAATTTAGTGGCAAGAGATAAGCAAAAAGGAAAGAACGAACATAAAGACTATACCAGAAGAATTAACTATAGAATTCTGGAAGTTGGAATTGGAAGCTAAAGTTCATAATATAAAAGGGAGAAAGATGGATAGTGTGACCTTTCAGTTGACGTTGTGAAGGGAAAGATAAGATGTCAAGAGAAGATAATGGATCACGATGTTAGTAGTTAGAAAAAGGAAATTTATGCGCCCAGGAGAACGATCACGATATCTCCAGATTTTCTTCCAGCACTTGGATGCTACAAGTAGAAGAATTAAGAAATGAGATCCCACAGGGAATTCACAATATTAAGTATTTAAGTTACTGAAGAGACGCCAAGATATATGGAAATTTAAAGAAAAATAGTGATAACCAGGTATAAGAAATAGATTTCAAAATAGATTGGGAAGTGTTAGACATGCCAAAGAATTAAAGCGAAGTATCGGAAGCCTAATAAACAAGGCAGACCAAGGAGTGGTTTTACAATAAGCGAATCGTAAAATGTATCAGTGATGTTGTTGGAGAAAATGAATAAAATTATGAGATTATGTACTGATTAGCGGGAGTTAAACGAATAAGAAGAAGTGAGACCCTATAAAAGAATTGACTGCTTACGAGACCTAATTCAAGCAATATATTATATCTCGAGAATTAACTTAAGATCCAACCTGAGAAAATATCAGAGATTACGATTAAAGTGAGTTAAGAGCATTGCAAGCTCTAGTAATATTATGTGAAATGACAAGTATATCAGCTGGCTATAAGGAATTAAGGAACGTGGTGTATAAGGAGTACTTGGATAAGCAAACTGTATTTATTGATAACATCCTCAGCTACTCAAGGAATAAGAATGTCTGCGTGGGATGCCCAATGATTTTTCTCCAAAGATCAGAAGGAAAGCAACTATACTTTGAGTCTTCAAGAATGAAATTTTGACTAAGGTTAACAAAAGATTCTGAATTAATCTATTAACAAATACCTAAGCAAAACCATATGGTAACAGATGCTTTATGCCGATAAAAAGGATTGGATGTAATTAAGACCACCAAGGAGTTAATAAATGAATTGGAAAGAGTGGAATCTGAAGTTCAAATACTTAAAGGTGATAATACGTGAATATATGAGATTACTTTTAAGTCTTACCTGATGGAAAAGAGTAAGAAATGTTTAAATATTTGAAAACCAAGTTAAAAACGAGCACCGCCTATCATCCTTAAAAGGAGAGTCAAAAGTACGGAAGTGATTCAGAAAATGTAATATATGTTGGAGTTTTAAGGAAACACTAGAATGATCATTTATCAGCGATGTCAGCTTTGGAATGCCACTTTACCAAGCTTCATGCGAACACAAGTGTAGGTCCCCATTTTTATTGAGATAAAGTGGGAGAAAGAAAGTTGTCAAATTTTAAGTTAATTCAGCACACCAACAGCGTAGTAATATTGATTGAAGCAGCTCGTAGTAGACAAAGAAAGAAGGTGAGATTGTATCGAGAGAGAATATGAGTATAAAAATAGGACCAGTAGTGTTAGCACAAGTTTCTTCTTGAAAGAGACTGGATAAGTTTGAGTAAAAAGGGACAGGTTAAGTTCTAAAATTAGTGAACCATTCGAGGTGTTGATAAATATAGGTAAAGATGCCCATGAGTTGATGTGACCATCACAACAGTGTGTACATATAGTGTCTTCTGCGTATCAATGTTAAAGCGATAAGTGTCTGATTCGAACCAAGTGATTGATCAGGAGCCAATGGGCTCTGGTCCAAGTCTGTAAAGCATATAGTGATCGATCTAAATTTTTGATCGTTAAAGGCAAATCCTTGGAAATGAGGATATATCTATAATAAGTACGTGTGAAATCCTCGAGTGGAAGAGTCTACCTGGAAACTAAAGTCAAATATGCTTGACAAATATCCTCACTTATTTAGTTAAACCAGATTCTGAGGACATAATCTTTTTAAGGGGGGAAGGATATAACGACTTGTGTATTTTTGAATTATTTAAAAATGTGGTTATGGAAATTATTAAAATATGTGTACTGGTTTTGACCGCTATGTGTTGTTTGATTATTATCTAGGTGTGATTTATGGTGTACCGGGTTGTCTGCGGGATTAATTATGGAGTTGTATTGATTTATTTCTAATTTCAAAAGTGGATTTAGTGCAAATTTATTTGCATAAATATTTGGAATGTCTCTAAAATTGTTTTTATGCTTTTATAATTACATTAATTATTTTTAGGGTTTTATAAAATTGAGAAATCAATATTTTATTAATTATTTATCTTTAAACAATTTTCTGATTATATTTAATTGTAAAATCTGTATTTAATTCCACAATTCTTCGAAAATTATGAAACTCATATTTATTTAAGTTTGAAATATTTCGAGAATATTAAAATTATTTTGGAAATTTTCGGGATTAATTTCACCGACGTGTCGATTCCTTTAATTTCTAAAAGCGGGTATAAATTGGCTTTCAGAAATTATTTTAAAATTACGAAATTTATGTTTTTGTAAACTTCGGGATATTTGTAATATTTTAAGACTATTTTCGTGATTTTCTGAATTTGTTTTAAGTACAGCTTGGTTCGTTAATTGTGAAATGCAGATATGAGTTGCATTTCAAAAATGTTTTAAAAATTATGAAAATTTTATTTTATTAGTTTGGAGATTTTTCTTAGCTTATTTTGGTTTTATATCGATCAATAATTATTCACAACGTGATACGTTAAAATATTAAAATGTTCGGAATCGTGCATGCAATTCAGAGAAAGAGACACGTGTCCAATTAATAGGACACGCGACTTTGTATTCGGCAAAGGCAGAAGAGTACTGATTCTGTTTTTTTTACAAAACATGAATTTCTTTACTTTTTTTTCTACCCTTTTCTCCATCAAAGGGCAGATACATACATATATGTATAACCTCCTTCTTCCTGTACCTTTTCGATTCTTCTCCTCTCGGTGATGAATTGCCGGCTGTTGTTTCTTTTTCCGATGCTACGCCGCCGTCCCTGGTTATTCCGGCGACTGGTCGTCCTTTTTTTCCTTCCCCTGTGTGTGTTCATTCGCGGGTGTATGTTATATGTATATATACGTTATGTATACTGTGTGTGGCATGTGCTTAATTCGATGGTGTGTGAGGATTGTGTTCTGTGCTTGTGTTTTTCCGGCTGGTTGCCGGCTATTGCTGTGGTTCCGGTTACTTGGTGTGTTGTGCGTGCGTTTGCACGCGCCTGTGTGGAAAGTATTTAATTATTTAATTTGTTTGGTTTTCTGCAGAAATTATTAATGGGTTTCATGAAATTAAATAATTATTCGATGCAAATTATTGGATAATCGATTGAATAGGCCTGGACACCTGAATTATTCGGGCACCGACTGATTCCGCCGCCGTCAGCGATGAACATCGGTGAGTTGACGGCGGGCAGTGATGAATTTATTCTGAGTCCTAATTTTTATAAAATAAATAAATGTAAAATGTGAATAATAATTAATAATAGTATTGAATTGATGACTGGGAAATTAGGGATGTTGGTTATTGTGGTTATGGATTGTTGTGATGAATTGACGTCGATGATGTGTCGACGGGTAGTCCGATAAACGAAGTGAACGCTGTCCGATTTCCGGGAACTCGAACTCCGTAAATACAAACACGTATCCGATGAATATCAGGACGTGGAGAAACTATATATATGTATGTGTTTTATACGAAACTTGGTTGTGCGACGTGATGCAATATTTTGCCAAATCGATAACCCTGATTCCATAAAATAAAAAGTATATGTATTTTCCGAAAACGAACACCGTACCAATCTTCGAGATTGTGAACCTAATTTGTTGCGTGTGTTATTATAATATTCATAATTACGAGTCAGGTTTGAATATCATTGGGTAAGAATTAGTATCGAGGATATGTCAAGCATACCTAGACATCTAACGTAGGGTATTTCGACCCTGTAGGTTATAATCGAGAACCTGAAAGTGGACGATGGACTAGAGATGACCTAGTAGCCAGTCGACGAGCTCAGTAGAGTTTCAACAAAAAAACCTGAGTGACGAAGTCGAATCTAATATGGACTTGTGATGGGAAGATAAAGCCTGAGCGGTAGAGTCGGCTCAGAGTCGGTCAGTAATGGTTGTGAAGCCCTGTAAGGCAAGTACTTTCGAACTTTTCTTCAAGATATATCGCAATTATTTTTGAACTGTTTCATAACATGTCGCTCTTATTCGAAATAACTCTTGTTTATATTGCAAGTGCTTTATACTATTTACCCTTGAACCCTAATTTTTCTTGATCTTAAGCCGTATGCCTTGTTCTTTGTAAAACATCCTTTGTTGATCCTCAGACACCAAACCACACAAATATGATACTACACCCCAAATGTATAACTACCAAACACCAAATACTGGAACAAAATTGTTTGAAAACACAGAAACTTTTATACTCCAACCATTCTTTATAACACCAAAGAACTATACCTTGAAAAATCAGTATTCGTCTAATACCTGATCCTTTACAAACTGGAAACCGTTTCTTATACATACCCTGATATACCCTTATGATACTCAAGATTTGCATTACGCTTTTATACCAATGCTTTATCGCTGTTGATTATGATCTTGCTTATTGAATTACATTATTTATTACACTAAATTGTTTTAGAATTGGATAGTTTTCCTTATGTGGACAAGATTCGTGGTCAGGCCAGATTCGTGGTCGATTTAGGCCAATGTGTGCCTTGGATCCATTTCGTAGAGCAGAGCTGTGTGCTTCGCTCGGGGTTAGTGCGTGACTGATCAACAGCCTAACCTTGGTTTTTAAAACTTAAAATGAATATCCAATTCTAATGATTAGTTGGAAAGAAACTTGATTCCTTTGAATTATCTCATTTGATCATTGTTTAACCTCAGTTATCATTATTATGACTTGCTGAGCTAGTTAGCTCACCCTTGCGAATCTTTTTACCTATTTTACAGTTGAAAAGGATATGGATGATAGTGAAGTTCCTCAGTCCAATGTACGGGCTAATGTTCCAGTTTGAGCTGGATCGAGCTAGCAGGAGCTTCATTCGGTTAAGAGATAGTAAGATTGAAAGAATCATTTGTATTATCAGTTGTAAGTTAAACTAGTTGGGATTTGGTACGTTGTAATAAAAGTTAAGGTTGTGGCTTGTTTTCATACTTTAACCTGTTGCGATTCGTGGTTATGTGAAGCAGGGTCATTGTAAATAATATTTCTTATACAGGTTTATATATTGTGCATGTATTGGGGACCCCAAACTTCTGACCCGGGTTTGGAGGGCGGCACATATACCATCAGTATCAGTTTTATTTCTGAACACTCACTTTGTACCAACAACAGATATATTCTTTGGTCTTGGCACTAGGGTCCAGACTTTATTTCTTTCAAATTCATTTAACTCTTCCTGCATTGCTTGCACCCAATCAGCATCTTGAAGAGCTTCTTCCACTTTCTTTGGTTCAGTCTGAGAAAGAAAAGAATTATAGAGATATTCACTTGAACTAGCTGTTCTAGTTCTGACACCTGCATCAGGATTTCCAATAATTAAGTCAGGTGTTTGTGATTTAGTCCACTTCCTTGCAGATGGAAGGTTTTCTCTAGAACTGGATGCTCCCCCATGATCCATGCTATCTTCATCAACATTTTCTAATGCTCCCCCTGAAACTATGCTCTCTGAGTTGGATTCTTCAGAATTTAAGTTTTCAGAATTATCAGAACTTGGATTGTCAGAACTTGATGAATCAGAACTTGAAGAGCCAGTTATATGTTCTAATGCTTCTTGAGATGTGGTTGTATCTTCAGTATGCTCCCCCTGCACAGATGCATCTTCCTTTGGCGTAGTCACCACAGTTTCAATAATATCAGAGTTTAATCCATCAGAGTTTGCAGTATCAGGATTTAGATTGTCAGGATTTTCAGTATCAGAATTTAAGTCTTCATTTTCAAATCGCAGCTGACCATTATCATTGAAATCTTCAAGTCCAGTAATCTTCTTGTCATCAAAGGAGACATTGATAGATTCCATGACAACCCTTGTTCTTAAATTGTAGACTCTGAAGGCTTTTGTGGAAAGTGGATATCCAACAAAAGTTCCTTCATCAGCTTTTAAATCAAATTTGGATAGCTGTTCAGGATGAATCTTAAGAACAAAACACTTGTATCCAAATGCATGAAAATACTTCAGATTTGGCTTGTTTTTATTCACCATCTCATATGGTGTCCTTCCTTGCTTGTTAATGAGTGTTGCATTCTGAGTAAAACAAGCAGTCTGCACAGCTTCAGCCTAAAAATAGGTTGGTAGCTTTGCTTCATCAAGCATAGTTCGTGCAGCTTCAATAAGAGTTATATTCTTTCTTTCAACCACTCCATTTTGCTGTGGAGTTCCAGGAGCAGAAAATTCCTGCTTGATTCCATGGTCTTTGCAGAATTCTTCCATTATCAAATTCTTGAACTCAGTGCCATTATCACTTCTTATGATCTTCACTAAATCTTTGACCAATTTATCCAGTTGCTTGACATGATCAATCAAGATAGATGCAGTTTCACTTTTTGTGTGCAAGAACTACACCCATGTGTATCTGGTGAACTCATCCACTATGACCATAGAATATTTCTTCTTTGCAATAGACATGACATTCATTGGACCAAATAGATGATTCAGTCTTGCTCTTGAATGAAGATTTTCTTTGCTTAGCCTTCTGACATGAATCACAGAGGCCATCAGGAGCAAATACTGATTTTGGCAGTCCTCTCACAAGATCTTTCTTGACTAGTTCATTTATATTGTTAAAATTAAATGAGAGAGTTTCTTGTGCCAATTCCAGCTTTCTTCAATTGATGCTCTACTCAACAGACAGATTGCAGAACCATCAGTACTTGTTGAAAGCTTGGTTTCATAAATGTTACCATGCCTGTATCCTTTCAGAACAACTTTGCCTGTAGATTTCCTTACAACTTCACAGTGTTCTTCAAAGAAATCCACATGATAACCTCTGTCACAGATTTGACTAACACTCAGCATATTGTGTTTAAGTCCTAAGACCAGAGCTACTTCTTTAATGATGACATTCCCAAAATTGATATTGCCATATCCCAGTATTTTTCCAATCTTGCCATCTCCATAAGAAACACTTGGGCCAGCTTTCTCCACAAAGTCTGATAACAGGGCTTTATTTCCAGTCATATGTCCTGAACATCCACTGTCCAGAACTAGGATGTTTTTCCTGTTGCCCTGCAATCACAAAGACCACTAATGATTAGTTTTAAGGACCCAGACTGAAAGGAATATGTCCTAAGTCCAATCATGTATTAGGATTTAGGAATAACTTTTATGAAATCTGTTTTGATTTCATTGATATTAATAAAAGACTTGTTTTGTTTTTATTACGAGCTCTATCTATTTAAGTGTTTAAATAAGATATACCATAGTTTAGAGTAAAGCTTTTTATGGATTATGATGAGATCATAATAGTGAGACCTAAAAGATGATAACTCTAAACATAAATAGTTCCTGATCATAGGATTACTAACTGGTAATTAATAATCCGCAAAGATCGGTACATACTATGCTTGCTTCATTATGAAGGATGTCTGTTCTCATAGACATTTGTGTGGTGACACTATAGCTAGTATGTAGGTGCTTATTATGGAATAAGTTCACTGAACATGACTCGCATAGCTGAACAACTGATGGAGTTCACTCACGTGTCAGCAGTTGTTCACATAGTGATAGTTGTACAAGTATCCTTAGACTTGAGGTCATCATAGTCATCTTGTGTACACTGAACTATGCTTTGGTTTAGTTCTTAGTCTCCAGGGACAATTATTAAGGCTCTACTGGGTATAGGAATTTATACACGAAGATAGTGTATGATCAATAAAGGATCTACCCCTTCCAGTGAAGGAAGCGAATGTTCAAGGCTGATCCACTTATGCTAGTTCAGGAATCTCTGGCCAGAGTGAATGAAATTAGAAAGGAGTTTCTAATTTGCATAAAACTAAGAATAGTAAATGGTAAGCAAGTGATTAAATTAGATAGGCTTGACACAAGATCCATGCCTTGTATTTAATCAGGACATTGTAGGGTAGAAGGAGTTTATTGTACGGTAACTATTCACTGATTAGGTTCTTGGTATTCTAAGCAGTGAATTCGTATTATCCGGATAGTCGCGATATGCTGAGAAGTATCCCTCACGATGTAGAATAAATATGATTAATTAATTAATCATATTTAATAAATTAGAGAATTTATATAAATAATGATAAAATAGTTTTATTATTATTTATTTCTACTACCGACTTAATATTGAACCTACATGGTCACACCATAAAAAGAGAATGATTTAATGGTGGAGGAATTAATTAATAATGGTTGATAATTATTTATTTATGAAATAAATAATTAATTGGCAAATTTAATAATTGATTAAATTAGATTTAATTTATTATAAATTAATTAAGAAAAGTTCTTAATATTATTAATTAAGAATTTAATTTTTGGAAATTAAATCAAGAGAGAGAATTATTTCTAAAGTGTTTAGAAAAAGGATTAATAATTAAAAGGTGTTTTAATTATTAATGAGAATAATAAATGGGTTAATAATAATAACATTTTATGAGAAAATTTCAGCTGAAAATTTTGCCTATAAATATACTATTATAAACCCTATTTTTATTCCAACCCAAAATTTTTCAGAAAACCTAATTCTCTCCACCTCCTCCTCCTCCTTAACATCGTTTTCTTGGTGGATACCGGTGGAGTGCTTCACGTTTGAGGAGCAGCTGCTAAGGATCTCCGATCGTTGCTTTTGGATCGCTATTAAAGGTTAGTAATTGATTCATATGTTTTAATCTCAATTTATATGCTTTTATTTGGATTTTATATGTGTAAAAGTGTTTTACCATGCCTCCGCTGCGATTAAAATCCAACAATGGTATCA
The DNA here is from genome assembly GCF_009905375.1 of Apium graveolens. Lineage (NCBI taxonomy): Eukaryota > Viridiplantae > Streptophyta > Magnoliopsida > Apiales > Apiaceae > Apium > Apium graveolens. Next base: position 123,043,847 of record NC_133649.1, on the reverse strand, counting down.
GAGCTTAGGTTGTATGCATATAGATCTGTGGTAAAAATTTCAGAATTTTATGTGCTTGTATGAATTAATTATGATTTTTACAAGTTATATTATAGATTAATTATGTCTGATGAGAAATCATTTCTCAGAATAATTTTGAATGTTGATCTGGGTTCTACACGTGTTGTAGATCGTCTGGGTATTTTTTTCATAATTTTATGATGTATAGGTTTTTTATTATGAATTTTTGAAGATCTTGCAATTAAATTCGTAATTAAATAATGATGTATATATATATATAAATTGTTAGTATGCATGTATATATCTGCATCTGTTGAATATGCTGCTGTTGAAAAGAAAGGCACATGTGATGTGCTGCTGTGTCAGGTACGGCGCACGGAATTCCGTGCGAGAATAGTCGGCGGCGGCTGCTACAGGCACGTGTGGCGCACGCGCGCGCGGGTGGGTGTCGCGCATTCCGGGAATGCGTTACACCCTGTGGCGCATTCGCGGAATGCGTTACACCTTTTAATGGCTTAAAAGGGTTGTAACGCATCACCGGAATGCGTTACAGAGCTAGTAACGCGTTCCTGTAATGCGTTACAGCCCATCTGTTATTTTTAAATTTGATTTCTGGGAGTTTCGTAACTCCGTTTTGGGCGTGCAATATATCGTTGGATTCGTTTTTCCGAGACGGATCTAATGGAGTGATCAAATTTTAGTTTATATAAAAGTTTTGAACTGTTTATATTTCCGAAAGTGTTTTAAAGCTGTTTTTGACTGTTTTAACTGCTTTTAAATGCTTCATGTGATACATAGAGATGTATAATGCTTAGACCAATATGCTAGATGATGTAACATGCCTACCTTGATGTTTATTCATGTTGATATATGTTATATATGCTTAGTTTATCATGCAATGATAGATTTAGGTGAACTTAAATGAACATAAGGCGTTTGTTAGACAACCTAGTATAGTGAAATTGTTTCATAACCTTAATAATAATATTATGAATACAATCATGAGATTCTTGTGTTTATGAAACACGTAATTGAATATGAATTTTCAATATTGAGAGAAAGGATGATTCTGTCAACAACAGATTTCTATCTGTAAGAAAGGATTATTAAGTGACGCCTCTTGACAATGCTCCACCCGATCTGGAAATCATCTGATTATTGATTATTGATTTGAAATATTTAATTTAAAAGGAAGAATCTCTTTATAATATGATTATGATTGTAACGTAATATAATCCCTCTAAAATTAAATAATATCAAGTAGTAATTGGCCAATGACACAACGGGCTTGTGTCGGTCATAGCCTTCCAACATGATAGAAAAGTAGTTCTTATTTTTAAATCATTGTCGGTTCGTGCTACAACCGAGGGCTTTGATTTCGAAATAAGAAATACTTGTCTATTACATAGAGATGTGGACACTGAATAAGAATCTAAAGGTCGGTACGTGCCACAGCCGTGGGCTGTTGGAGACTGATTCAAATGTACGGAATGTTGGGTTAGACTTGACTTAGAATATTGAGTTTGTCGTGCCACAGCCGTGACTCAATTATTCAAGAGGCTAAAGTTTGATTAGGGAATAACATAAGATGTAATTGACAAGAGTTGTCTGCCTATTGAACATTACATGGCGGTTCGTGCTACAGCCGGGGTTGTGTAATGGAATGTAGGATCCCTATTCCCACTAGCATTATGAATGCTTAATTTTTTCACGTAGGGGGTTGAATAAATTAGATAAACTAGTGGGAGCCACTTATGAATAAAGACCCGATTCATATAGTGTTTTGAAATGAAATTGAATATTTGCTAAGTGTTGTTATGTGTTTATCATTTACAGATTTACTATATACATTATGTCTTCTGCACTATCACTCAGGAGTATACTAGATACTCACAAGTGTACTGGTCCTAATTATGCTGACTGGCTTCGAAACTTGAGAATTGTTCTCAGGATTGAGAAGCTGGAATACGTGATTGACTCACCTAAGCCTACTGAACCTGCTAGCGATGCACATAATGATGAACATGTTGTGTATCGTAAGTGGGTAGATGATGCAAATGTTGCTCAATGCATCATGCTAGCTTCCATGAATATTGAGCTACAGAAGCAACATGAGCATATGGATGCTCACACTATCCTCATGCATCTACAAGAGTTGTATGATGTGGCAGGGAGGACAGCTCGATATGAGATATCGAAGGATCTGTTCGGTTGTAGGATATCTGAGGGATCATCTATGAATAACCATGTACTTAAGATGATCAATTTGATTGAACGTCTTGGACAACTTGGTTTTGCCATGGATGGGGAGCTGAGCCAAGACCTGGTCTTGCAATCGCTTCCGAGTTCATTCTCGCAGTTTGTTGTGAACTTTCACATGAATAAGTTGGATGTCAGCCTGCCTGAACTCCACAACATGTTGAAGACTGCGGAATCGAATTTTCCCCCTAAGAAGAGTTCTGTTCTTCTAATTGGTGAAGGTTCCAATCCTAAGAAAAGGAAGAGGAACCCTTCCATAAAGAAGAAAGTAGGTTAGAAAACGCCGGTTCCACCAAAAGCTGAAGACCCCAAGAGCAAAGTTATTTGCTTTCACTGTAACAAAGTGGGGCACTGGAAGAGGAACTGCAAGGTTTACCTTGCAGAATTGAAGAAGAAGGGTAGTGAGACTCCCGCTTCTGATTCAGGTATGTTCATGATAGAAGTGAATATGTCATTAAATCAAATTTCTACTTGGGTATTAGATACTGCCTGTGGTTCTCATATCTGCAATTTGTTGCAGGGACTAAGGAGAAGTAGGACTCTTGAGGAAGAGGAGGTGATTCTACTGATGGGAAATGGAGCAAGAGTTGTTGCTGAAGATGTAGAATCATTTCATTTACATATGCCTACGGGCAAGACAATTGTTTTAAATAATTGTTATTTTGTTCCCTCGATTGTGAGGAATATTATTTCTATTCCCATGTTAGACTTGGCTGGATTTTCATTTATTATTGAGAATAATGAATGTTCTATTCTTAGAGATAATATTCTTTATGGACGTGGTACTTTAAATAATGGTCTGTATAAATGTGACATAATTTACTTCAGATTGAACAAACTAATAAAAGAAAAGGGATGATGAAAATCTCACTTCATTATGGCACTGCAGTCTCCATTTAGTAGACATGGAGAGAGGGCTGCAAATTTGCTAGGAATGGTACACAGAGATGTATGTGGACCAATGTCTACGCAAGCCATGGGTGGATTTTCATACTTCATTACTTTCATGGATAATAGATCTAGATTCGGATATGTGTTTGATTAAACACAAGTCTGAAGCCTTTGAAAAGTTCAAAGAGTATAAGTATGAAGTGGAGAAACAAACCAAACATAGTATTATAATTCTTCGATTAGATCGAGGTGGTGAATACTTGAATGGAGAGTTTCTGGATTATCTCAAAGTAAATGGTATAGTCTCCCAGTGGACGCCTCCAGATTGGTATCTGAAAGGAGAAATCGAACTTTGTTAGACATAGTTCGGTCCATGATGAGCTTTGCAAATCTTCCAGTATTCCTGTGGGGTTATGCATTGGAAACCTCATCATATTTACTGAATAAGGTGCCTTCCAAATCTGTTCCTCAAACTCCGTATGAGATATGGAAAGAAAGGAAACCGAGTCTTAAACAGGTTAAGATTTGGGGATGTCCAGCTTATGTCAAATAAGTTGACCCAGATAAGCTCGAATATCGATCCGTAAAATGTAGTTTTGTGGGATATCCTAAAGAGAATTTAGGGTATTACTTTTACACCGATCATCGGGTGTTTGTCTCCAGACTTGCTACCTTCTTGGAAAAGGAGTTTATCCTTGAAGGAAACAGTGGGAGCAAAATTGAACTTGATGAAGTTCAAGAAGCACAAACTACTACGGATCAAGTGGAAACACCTGTTCTGACTGAACAACCTTCTGTGGAACAGCCCATTCGTAGGCCAGGGAGAGTGTCTCGCCAACCTGAGAGGTAATATGGCCTTGTCATTGAGAATGATAATGAGTTGTCGATCATTGATGATGACGACCCTGTGACCTATAATGAGGCTATGAGTAGTGTTGACTCAGAGAAATGGCATAGTGCCATGAAATCCGGAATGGAATCTATGTATACGGTATACAAAAGATAGATTATAGCAGATGGCCAGGTGGAGACCTATAAGGCCAGGCTTGTGGCAAAAGGATTCAAACAAAGGCAATGGATTGACTTTGATGAAACTTTTACCTGTAGCCCTGTTAAAATCAGTTCGGATTTTGCTTGCGAATACTGCTTACTACGACTATGAGATCTGGCAAATAGCCAGATGGTTTTCTTTCCAAGAGAAATGAAAACCTAGTGTGTAAGCTGCTGCGAACCATATGTGGTTTAAAGCAAGCTTCTCGTAGATGGAACATCCGTTTTGATGAGACAATCAAAGAGTTTGGTTTTATGAAAAACGTAGATGAACCATGTGTCTACAAAAGGGTTAGTGGGAGCGCGATAACATTTCTTATGTTGTATTGAAATAGAGTTGACACACATAACAACATAGCAGACCCACTCACAAAGCTACTTTATGAAAGTCACTTTGATCGTCATAAAGACTATATGGGTATTAGATACCAGAGTGATTGGCTTTAGTACAAGTGGGAGATTGAAAGGAATATGTCCTAAGTCCAATCATGTATTAGGATTTAGGAATAACTTTTATGAAATCTGTTTTGATTTCATTGATATTAATAAAAGACTTGTTTTGTTTTTATTACGGGCTCTATCTATTTAAGTGTTTAAATAAGATATACCATAGTTTAGAGTAAAGCTTTTTATGGATTATGATGAGATCATAATAGTAAGACCTAAAAGATGATAACTCTAAACATAAATAGTTCCTGATTATAGGATTACTAACTGGTAATTAATAATCCGCAAAGATCGGTACATACTATGCTTGCTTCATTATGAAGGATGTCTGTTCTCATAGAAATTTGTGTGGTGACACTATAGCTAGTATGTAGGTGCTTATTATAGAATAAGTTCACTGAACATGACTCGCACAGCTGAACAACTGATGGAGTTCACTCACGTGTCAGCAGTTGTTCATATAGTGATAGTTGTACAAGTATCCTTAGACTTGAGGTCATCATAGTAATCTTGTGTACACTAAACTATGCTTTGGTTTAGTTCTTAGTCTCCAGGGACAATTATTAGGGCTCTACTGGGTATAGGAATTTGTACACGAAGATAGTGTATGATCAATAAAGGATCCACCCCTTCCAGAGAAGGAAGAGAATGTTCAAGGCTGATCCACTTATGCTAGTTCAGGAATATCTGGCCAGAGTGAATGAAATTAGAAAGGAGTTTCTAATTTGCATAGAACTAAGCATAGTAAATGGTAAGCAAGTGATTAAATTAGATAGGCTTGACACAAGATCCATGCCTTGTATTTAATCAGGACATTGTAGGGTAGAAGGAGTTTATTGTACGATAACTATTCACTGAATAGGTTCTTGGTATTCTAAGCAGTGAATTCGTATTATCCGGATAGTCGCGATATGTTGAGAAGTATCCCTCACGATGTAGAATAAATATGATTAATTAATTAATCATATTTAATAAATTAGAGAATTTATATAAATAATGATAAAATAGTTTTATTACTATTTATTTCTACTACCGGCTTAATATTGAACCTACATGGTCACTCCATAAAAAGAGAATGATTTAATGGTGGATGAATTAATTAATAATGGCTGATAATTATTTATTTATGAAATAAATAATTAATTGGCAAATTTAATAATTGATTAAATTAGATTTAATTGATTATAAATTAATTAAGAAAAGTTCTTAATATTATTAATTAAGAATTTAATTTTTGGAAATTAAATCAAGAGAGAGAATTATTTCTAAAGTGTTTAGAAAAAGGATTAATAATTAAAAGGTGTTTTAATTATTAATGAGAATAATAAATGGGTTAATAATAATAATATTTTATGGGAAAATTTCAGCTAAAAATTTTGCCTATAAATATATATTATAAACCCTATTTTTATTCCAACCCAAAATTTTTCAGAAAACCTAATTCTCTCCACCTCCTCCTCCTCCTTAACGTCGTTTTCTTGGTGGATACCGATGGAGTGCTTCACGTTTGAGGAGCAGCTGCTAAGGATCTCCGATCATTGCTTTTGGATCACTATTAAAGGTTAGTAATCGATTCATATGTTTTAATCTCGATTTATATGCTTTTATTTGCATTTTATATGTGTAAAAGTGTTTTACCATGCATCCGCTGTGATTAAAATCCAACACAGACTTGCTTGGATCCTTTGGCCTTATTAAGTTTGTAAATATTTACAGCCAATTTAGCATCAGAGTTTATGTTAACATTTTTCTTATCAGCATTTACACTATCAGACTTTGTATCAAAACTTACACTAGAAGGAACAATGCTAACTTTCTTTAAAGAAGGTTTTATTTGATAATAATCATAGTACAAACTATGATATTCCTTACAAGTATAAATGGAATGCCATAAACTACCACAATGAAAACAAGGATTTTGTGGCCTATATCTAACAGACTGACTCTTAACTCCTGACTTTGAAGGTAAGGAGTTTATGTTCTTATTCTTCCTGCAAAAAGAAGCCAGATGGTTAGAACTTCCATAGTTATAACATGTTTTTCTAGGAGCATTAGGAATAGGATTATAATCATTGCTTTTAATTTACACCTTCCTTTCCATTCCTATTTTTCGTAGGTGACTTTACCTTGTTTACATTCTTAACATCTTTCAGCTTATACTTAAGCTGCTTCTTTGTCATTAAGCCTACGTTAACTTCAGTTGGTTTTTCCTGTGTTAGTTTGTCAGAAGTTAATTCCTCTTTAACTTTTGATTTCTCAGTTTCAGACTTTACAGCTACAAACTTAACAGGTTTTACCTTCGGCTTTTGTTTAACAACTATAGGCTTAATTTTTATAGTTCTTTTATCATTCTTATCATCTCCATAACCTAAGCCCTCTTTCCAGTTTCCACTACTTAACAAATTCTGAGTTGTTCTGCCAGAGTTAGTCCAAGTCGTGATAATCTCTCTTTCCTTTTCTAACTCAGTTTTTAGAGATTCTTTCATTTTAAGTACTTCTTCCCTAACATAGAAAACATCATCTCTATCTTTCTGAGTTTGATGGAACATGACTAACTCTTTTTCTAAATAATCATTCCTATTTTTACAAGCAAAATTTTCAGAAGTTAATCTTTCACATGTTAAAGTTTGATCTCTATAACTAATGAACATGGTTTTAAGATATCTTCTCAACTTATTAATGCCATCAGTATGAAAGGTATAAGTAGTTTGAGGTACCTTTAACTCAGCAGCTTCAGAACTGCTATCAGCATTTGCCATCAAGGCATAGTTCACCTCACTTTCAGAATCTGAAGTATATGTCCAACTTTTCTTCTTTGTGACAAGAGCTTTGCCTTTGTCACTCTTCACTTTCTTGCAATCAGGAGATATGTGGCCTTTCTCACCACAGTTGTAGCATTTAACATTTATGTAATCTCCTCTATCAGACTTCCCTCCTTTGCCTTCAGTTTTTCTGAAATTCTTCTTGTCAGAACTTGCACCTTTCCTGGAAAACTTCTTTCTTTTCCTGAATTTTCTGTATGCAATTCTTGTGATTCCTTTCACCATAAGAGCACACAGCTTCATCATCTCTTCATCAGCATCCATCTCAGGCAAGCTTTCAGTTTCTGAGTCATCATCACTATCAGAACTTGATGACTCAGTATCAGACTTTGTGATGAGCGCTTTTCCCTTGCCTTTCCTTGAGGTAGCTGCTTTGGGGGATTCTTCCTCAGCCTTAAGAGCAACTGTTCTTGACTTTCCTCCTTTCCTCTTGCTTCTTTGTTCTATCTCAAGTTCATGAGTCTTGAGCATCCCATAAATTTCATTAAGCGTTGTTTCTTCAAGGTTATAGTTGTCTCTTATAATTGCGGCCTTCAAATCCCAACTTTCAGGAAGAGCTAACAGGAATTTAAGGTTTGAATCTTCAAGATCATACTCCTTATCAACTAGTGACAGATCATTCAAGAGTTTGACAAATCTGTCATATAAATCAGTCAATGACTCATTAGGCTTTAAGTCAAAGTGTTCATACTCTTGAGTAAGTATAGTCTTCCTTTTCTTCTTAATCAAATCCGTTCCCTGGCATCTTGTCTCCAAGGCATCCCATATCTCCTTTACAGTCTTGCAGTTAATTACCCTGTTTGACATTACATTATCAATGGCACTATGCAGCAAGTGTCGTACCTTAGCATCCTTAGCAATTGATGCTATATCTTCAGCAGTGTAATCGCTCTTCTCCTTTGGTACAGACTTTGTTGCTTCACCTGCAACTACAACAGCGAGTTTTGTTGGCTTGTGAGGTCCTTCATTGATTCTGTCAAGATATTCTAGATCTGTAGCTTCCAGAAACATAGTCATCCTCACCTTCCATATGGGATATTCAGATGATTTCAGTATGGGAAATCTAATAGCCTCATATCGACTATGGATTTGAGTCTTTGGAGGTTCTTCAGTTTTGGTGGGCTTGGTTGGAGTTTTTGCTTCAGACATGATTATTTTTGGATCTTAAACTGTTTGTGTGTTAACAGATAGGCTCTGATACCACTTGTTAGATCACACACACTGTAGAAGGGGGGTTGAATACAATGTATAGCACAATCAAATCGAATTCAAAGAACTTGAGTAACAGGAAACAAACTTTATTAAACTCTATTTCAATGTAGAACTGTCCTCTCTCAGTGATGAGCAAATATCACGAGAGCTGCTAGGGTTACAATGAATATTATTTTCGATAATGATAACACTTATAGTGTAAACCCTATGTCTGTGTTTATATACTACACAGGTACAAGATAATCGCTAATTGATATGAAATATAATTCTGCTTCCTAAAATATATCAATCAGATATCTTTTCTTCCAAGTATTCTATTCTTCATAGAATTCCTTCTTCATGCATATCTCTTCTTGCGTTTGTCTTGATCTTCTTTCCTTTCAATCAGGCGCCTTCCTTATCTGAAAGTTTTCTTTAAGTCCTAATATTATCTCCTGATAAATATCTCTAGAACCTTAAGTACTGATAACTTAAGTTCTGTCTTCAGGATAAGTGCTGATTTCCAGTTAAGTACTGATTTGTCCTGTTTAAGTAAGATCTGAAAACTAAACACAAATCATATTAGACATGACATTATCAAATATATCTAACACCACATCTGATTCTTCCCATAAGGAATTAGTTATAAAATCTACAAAACCAACCAAAACTGATGTGTCATGAGGAAAATCAGGTTCAAGGGTTGTTTCACATTCACCAAAACAAAGGAGGTATAAGGTTGAGAAAGGAAAGTGTCTAGCTCTAAGAAACATACTCCATCAGGATCAAGAGTTAGACATGCACTTGCAGAAATGAAAAAGAAAGTTAGGGTTGGAAGGATTGTTGTTGATAAAGAATCAGATGCTGATGACAGTGATGAAAATCATATTGTCTTCAAACTGAATGTTAAACCAGTGAAGACTACTGGTACTGTAGAAGAGAGAGAATGTACTGATGATGAACAAGTTGTTCCAAAGAAAAAGAGAAGGTTGGTAAAAATGGTTGATAAGATTCAAGCTGAAAAAGAAAAGTTTAAGATGCAGACATAACTTCATGCCACTCCTGATCAGTCAACCTTGTATCCTGACGGTGAGAAGACATCTTTTCCTGATCCTGTTATATCAATTCCTCTCAGCACATCAGTTCCTGACTCACCTCCAGCCAAATTTATTGAAGTATTAGCTGATAGGATGAGGGAGATAGCAAAGGATTTTGATCTTGATACTCTTGGAAAAAGAAAGGCTAAAGACAAGGTTGTCTTTATTAGGAAAAAGTCTAAACTATAGTCTTCACAGAAAGAGCACAGTACATAAGAACCTAATTCTTCAAAAGTTTAAGTAGTTGTTAAGGCTCAAGTACCACAAGAACCACTCTCTTAAAGTGAGAGTACAGACATATCAACTCCAAGGACAATTCCTGACATTGCTCAAGGTGGTCCTGATTATGAGGAAACTGAAGTCCAAGCCCATGTTCAACAGAAGGAAGCTCATCAGGAGCATTTGGAGAAGCTGGATGCAGTGATCAATGTACCTATATTTGAAGGAAGCCCACAAGAACCTTCAACTCAAAGGGTTGAATAAGCTTCAAAGCCTCCTGTCACACATGAACCATTAGTTCAAAGTACTGATGCAGACAAAGCTGCAAATCCCGATTATAGGTTAAATCCTGACGTGGCCATTCCTGATCCTGATGCATCTAATCCCGACGCATCAATTCCTGATCCTGATGTTGACTTAGTTGTTGTTAAGAAAGATACTAGAACTATCTTAGTGACTCTTCTTTCTGCTCTACCCATGGATTCAAGCATTCAAGGTACAATTTCTACTTATCCATCTACTTTATCTGTTAGTATAATTATAAATAGACCTTTACGTGAGAATACCTCTGCAGAGCACTCTTCTCATCCCTCTCTTTTGTGAGTGAACTGATCCTTTCTAGTAAGCCTGTGAGAAAATAATTAAAGAAAAATAAAATTTTTGAGAGGCATTCTCATGTACAGGTAAAAGGATAGGTAGATATGAGTGAAAAAATTGAGCAATATATTACTCTTAAAAGTATTATAAGTGTGAGAAGTGATGAGATCACTTTAAAAGAACATAGAGACTTAGGTGTTACTGGTTCTTGTGTTACAGGTTCATCACAGGGTACTCGTATTTCTGATCTTAAACTGAAAGGCAAATTTGAAGTTCTAGTTTTTGATATTCCTGATGTTCCTGAATTTTTTAGCAGTGATTCTGAGAATGATGATAATGATGATAATTCGAAGCAGCTCAGCTTAAAGCTGTGTTGAAAGCTTCTAAATACTCCATTTTTGGCTCTTCTGGACATGCTAATCTCAATGCTCACAAAGCTTATGAATGGAAACATTCCTGTAGGATTGCAAATAAAAAAATCTTTTATGATGCAGCTCACACTCTAGTGGATCATGCTGTCAATTATATTGTAAATTCTGAGCTCAAAACTGTTGTGAAGGCCACTGCTGTGTTGGCTAAAGGGATGCATTATTCTATCTCTACTATCAAAGATGCCAATACTGATTTGAAAGAAGAAGTTATTGATCTTTCTATGATCATCAAGAGAATAAATAAGCACAATGGCTTAGTCAAAAGAATGATGAATGTTAAATCAAATCAGGAATTGATGAATGAAAGGCTTACAGCTATTTAGGCCAATCAACAAGCTACAAATCATAAACTAGATGTTATTTTCTTCTTACTATAGAGTCTTGATGCCAAAAAGGGGGAGATGGTAGATGTAACACCCCCAAATCCGGGGTCGGGGATCCGGGTTGTCATGAGTTCCATTTCCCTTAATAACACTTAGTCTTAATAAATAACCAACTATTGCGTACTGTGACCCCACAATATACACACACACACAACAAGTTATAGTCTCAGAGATGAATACCCAAAAATAACACAAGTAATTTTATTCCACAATTATAAGTCATTACACCTCAAAAGGGTTTCAGAATAAATTTACATATTCTTTTCCATTATTACAATTCATAAATATACATAAGTCTGTACATCAACAGTTGAAAACCTACCCTATTGGTAGATCCTACCTCAGCTACAACGACATCAACACCTACAGGAAACTGCGGAACGTTTCCTATCTGCTTGTGAATTGGGAGCTCAGTCTTGTTCATCTTGTCTATCTTTTGTTGAGTGATGAAAGAAGAAAGCAAGGGTGAGCAACAAGCCCACCGAAATAATATATATAATAATTAACAATACATGAGCATTCTCATAGTACTCATGAAAGTCTTGGTCAAGAAGAAATGAACCAAGTTTGATATCTTAACGTGACTAGGTCGCAAAATATTCAGTATATATGTATATATACTTTTCAAAATCTTGGAAATCCTCTTCCATGCATAATATACATAGAGTTCCAGTTTATAACTGTATAAAAATATCATTGCAAGGTGCTCTCATATATCTAACCTTGTCTCAACATTTTTCTGAAAATCTTTGTCATGCATAAGATAATCATTAACTAGATATAAGTAGAAAAGATGAAGTTACAAGATACTCCAATATACTTATATTTTTTCAGACTACTACTTGAACTACCACCGTTCAAGGTATAAATAGTTCATCCCATAGATGAAGCTACAAGAGAAAACTTGTATAGAATCAATCTTTGAAATATCATCAAAATGAAATGAAGTTACGAGATACTTCATTTGATGAAAACATCATTTTGAAAACTCGACCCTGCCAACACACAACAATCGCCCAGCCGTAGCCTTTCTATCAAAATGCTCTGGGTAGTGTGGCAGAAATATCCAAACTTGATAATAAACTCATTACGTGAGTTTTCCGCGCCAGGAAGACCACTCACGATGATCAGTCGCGGTAGTGCCACCCCACCATTTTCTACATGTAGAAGAGAACAGTCGGATTTACTTGTCAACCGAACACTGGACTCCTAAGGAATGGACTGTCTTAGTGGAACTTCCGAGCCATTTGAGCCAATATAATAAGGCTGGGCCGGCGCCACTCGACCACTTACGCCACTCCTACTTCAGATGAAATCCATGACTCTGAAACGTAAAGCTCGTCCCCACTTTCCTCAAGTAGAAACTTATTGATACGGCTCCACCAAGATGTCGTATCTAGTTGGAAAGGAAAACTCACCGATATTTCCCAGGCGATGCCTGTTAATGGATTAACTTATTCCAAGAATTTTACTTCCCGAGTGTTGGGTAAGTAATCGAAAACTCTTTTATCAAAACAGCAACCTTGTTGCAACTATAAAAATACATCACGGAGCAGGATCCCTCAGATTTTTGAGCGAGTATTTAAATCCCCTTCGAAAGGAAGATCTTAAATTTGAAAATGAGTTTTGGGATCGACTCTAACCTTCGAAAAATAGTTTTGATAAAGTTTGAAAATAATCTCTGGAAATATTTAAAGTAAGAATGATTTGATAGTATTAATCATTTTCCGAATACTTGGCGAATATTGACACATTATTCTTTAAGAAAATAAAGAATATTATTTAATAAACTAAGCGGAGTGATAAGTCCTCGAATGAATATTCAGACTAATATTCATTTATTAATAGAAATAAAATAAGTTTCATAACTAGAAACTCTATTCAATAATTAAACTAGTCTTTGATCGCAATAGGAATCTTAAATGAATATTCAAACAATAATATTCACTTATAATATAAAACTATCGAATAAACATTATTTGATTAATAGTTTTGAAAACAATTTATATATATATATATAATTTACTCAGGAACATCGCTTCCCGGTTTAGAAAAATGTTAACCTTTGGGTCCCCAATACTAAGGGTATACTCAACTACTGCTTATCTCTAGCATAGGTATTATGCAGCTTATAAGCATTTGAATTGATAATAAAATGTCAATATTTCACAACATGCATATATATACCATATCAACATGCTCCAATATATCGCAAGATTTGCTAATAACAACCATGCATTTATCTCAAGATAATACATCAATATATTTACATCACAACAATAGTATAACAGGTAGAAAACTTGCATGAGTGTTCCGGGATAGACTTAAGCTTAGAGTGGGTCCAGTAACATATGAACAACAACATAATCCAGAATTAAACCACGGTCGCTTAAGAAACTAGTCAAAACTCACTCATACCCTAACGGTTGCTTATACGCTTAATGATTTGCGTTAATCGCTTACGTACCCTCGGCTCCACCAATTTTAATAAATTAACCGATACGAATTTCAAGGTGACTCTTTCGCGAGTAATTTACCAACTGTCTAATCCACCTTACATAATTGATTTGTGTTTCGATTAATCAGATACGGGTCTCGATTATGGTCTCAAAGTTACTCAAAGTTTCGGGGTTCGCTCGTGAAACGCCATTACTTAAACCGGTTGTTTCTCCTAAACCGTAAATTGGAACGACATATCAAAATGAAGCTTGAATCATAAACTTTATAAGCATGGTAATGGTCTTCATGGTAGTGAGTGTTAGGGTGCAAAAGTCATGCACAAAACAGTCTAAGAAAAATTAAGCATTACGACGGCTATAATTTAGCTATTCCCAAATTTTACCAAATCAATTCAATATCAAACCACCAGCAATCAACACCATTCCACCATCATTCAATCACAATACAAGATCATTCAACCATAACAGAACCTCAACTTATTCATCTAAACCAAGTCAAAATGTGACCAAGAACTTCAAATCTAACAAGTATCACTCCTAACTCCAAAATCAACAAAATCACTTACCAAACAAAGCTCTAAACAAGATTACACACTCATTATACTAACCCATCATCTAAACATTAGGAAATCCAAACAAAAAAACTTAAGACTAAGGGTTTGAGAAGTTATACCTTCCTTGGAGAGTGGAGAATCACTTAGGAAGCCTTGAATAACCACTAACTATCTCTACTAAGCTTGGATCTAGAAGAAAACATAAGAAAACATAAAGTTAGTTTCTTGAAAACACTATTCATCAAGAACTTTGATCAATTGATTATCTTAGTAAACTATGTCATCTTGGCTTCAAACTCATAACATAACTAAGTCATGAATTATGGAAGCTAAGGAAACAAACCTCTTAATTTTTGAAGGTGTGTAGCTTGAGTTTTGAAAATTTCTCCTTACTTTTTCAAGAAAAAGTCGAAACAAAACAATGGGGGGAAGAAGAGAGTTTGCTTGGTTGATTTTGGGAAGTGTGAAATGAATGCTTTGTTGCTTTTCTTTTTTTGGCAAATTATTAGCTTTTACCATGGTAAGTTTTACTTGCCTATAAATCAACCAACAAATCAAAACTCCTTGTCATGCTTATGTCACCATGCTTGTGTCATCTTTTAACACATGGCTTCTCCTCGTGATGTGATGACATCATCATCCACTAACCTCTTTGATTATTGAATAATAACCATACATTGTTGCTTAAGTGCGTGAATTAATTAGTTAACCAATACAGTCTCTGTGGGAGCGAACTAGAAAAGATTCTATACTACTTGCGAACTCGTATACTTGCGTGTAATATTAGCGCGTGTTTAGCGACTAACAAGTTTTTGGAACAGCTGTCGGGGACTGCAGTGTTAATTTATAGGTTATGTGCTTTCCATCAGTGGTCGTTAAAGTTCATTGACTCGGACATTGTTAGTTATTTATTCCTTGTTTTATTTCAGTTACTCTAGCGAGGGTGTATGCATACGCGTTCGCGTAATCGTAAGAGAACACTGGATAAAGCCGAGGAAGAAATTGTGGTAGTTCGTAAGGAAGTTTTTGAGGAAGAAAAGAAGGTAAAAGAAGAATAGAAAGTTGAAGAACCAGCTTTAGTAGAGATGGGTGATCAAGCAGAAAATCTGATGTCTTTGATGGACTATTCTCAGCCTAAGATTAATGACATTCAGTCAAGCATCATCAGACCAGCCATCAGGGCTAACACTTTTGAGATCAAGTCAAGCACGATTGAGATGATATAGAACTCAGTTCAGTTTGGGGGTTCTCCTACTGAAGACCCCAACATGCACATCAGGGATTTCATTGACATATGCGACACCTTCAAGTTTAATGATATGACTGAAGATGCTATCAAGCTATGCCTCATCCCATTCTCTCTAAGGGACAAAGCTAAGTGCTGGTTACACTTTCTATCAGCAGGGTCTATCACCACTTGGGAGGATCTTGCGCAAAAGTTTCTTACTAAATTCTTCCCTATGGAGAAGACTGCTGCAATCAGGAATGCTCTTATTCAGTTTGCTCAGCAAATTGGAGAATCTCTGTATGAGGCTTGGGATCGATATAAGGAGATGCTAAGAAAGTGCCCACACCATGGTATGCCTGATTGGATGATTATCAACTATTTCTACAATGGATTGGGTGCTACTTCTAGACCCATGGTTGATGCAGTATCAGGAGGAGCCTTGTGGGCTAAAAGCTACGATGAAGCTTATGAACTTACTGAACTGATGGCTGCTAATGAGTACCATAATCCTTCCCAGAGGCTGACTTAGGAAAAAGTCACAGGAATTCTGGAGTTGGACGCAACAACTACTATCGCTGCCCAACTTAAGGCTTTGATGATGAAGGTGGACACTTTGGATAATTATGGAGTCAATCAATTCGCTAGTGTGTGTGAGCTTTGTGCCGGTGCCCACGAGACTGATCAGTGCATAATTTCTAGTGAATCAGCTCAGTTTGTGAGCAACTTCCAGCGATCGCAGCAACCAGTGCCAGCCACTTATCATCCCAACAACCGCAATCATCCTAATTTCAGCTGGAGCAACACTCAAAATACGGTTCAACAGCCTTATTAGCAATATCCAGCTAAGCAGTACAACCCCCTAGTTCAGCAACCGCAATATGCACCAAGAAAACAACTCCAGCTGCAACAAACCAATGAAAATTCTGAGTTAGAGGAGTTGAAGCTTATGTGCAAGAGTCAAGCCATTTCTATCAAGACCTTGGAAAATCAAATTGGGCAAATTGTCAATGCCTTACTATATTGTCAGCCTGGTACACTACCTAGTGACACTGAAGTGCCAGAAAAGAGGGAAGCTAAGGAGCAGGTAAATGAAATCACTTTAAGGTCTGGAAAGGTTGCGAATCCCGAACATATTCACGTGTTGACTGAAGAAGCTGAGGCTGAGAAAGAAGTACAGCAGCAGGAAGTAAAAGTGGAACCAAGGAAGACTACTGTTCAGCACACTCCTCCCGAGGGTAATAAAGGGGAGAAGCAGGTCTATCCTCCACCGCCTTTTCCCAAGCGGCTACAGAAGAAAAAGCTGGACAAGCAATTTGAGAAGTTTCTGGAGGTGTTCAAGAAACTTTATATCAATATACCTTTCACTGAGGCTCTTGAGCAGATGCCTAGTTATGCGAAGTTTATGAAGGGTATTCTCTCTCGGAAGGTGAATCTAGATGATTTAGAGACAGTCGCTCTCGCGGAGGAATGCAGTGTTGTGCTGCAACATAAGTTTCCTCCGAAGCTTAAGGATCCAGGAAGCTTCACTATTTTGTGTACTATTGTAAAAGTGTCTTTTGACAGATGCTTATGTGACTTGGGAGCTAGCATCAATCTGATGCCTTTGTCAATTTTTAAGTAGTTGGACTTGCCTGATCCAAAACTGACTTATATGACCTTGCAGTTGGCCGAACGTTCTATTACATATCTGTGAGGTATCGTGGAGGATGTCTTTGTCAAAGTTGATAAACTCATCTTCCCTACTGTTTTCGTCATTCTTGATTTCAAGGGGGATAAGAAGATTTCCATAATCTTTGGGAGATCTTTCTTGGCGACTGGCTGAACCTTGATAGATGTGTAGAAGGGTGAGCTCACAATACGACTTCTGGATCAGGATGTGACTTTTAATGTGTTCAGTGCTATGAAATTTTATACTGATAATGAGGAGTGCTTAAAAGTGGAGTTGGTCGATTCGGTGGTCACATCGGAACTTGATCAATTGCTAAGGTCCGATGCCTAAGAAAAAGTTTTATTGGGGAATTCGGATAGTGAAGATGATGAAGGTGAAAAACCATTGCAGTATTTGAATGCTTCTCCCTGGAAGAGGAAGATAGATATGCCTTTTGAATCTCTTCGAATGGAGGAATTGAACAAAGCTCCTAAAGGCCTCAAGCCATCTATTGAGGAAGCTCCCACTCTTGAGATTAAGCCTTTACCTAAGCATTTGAGGTATGCATGTTTAGGTGATGCATCTATTCTGCCTATTATTATTGCATCTGACCTTCTAGGTAGTGATGAGGAAAAGCTTTTGAGGATTCTGAGAGAGTTCAAATCGGCAATTGGATGGACTATAGTAGATATCAAGGGAATCATCCCTTCTTACTGTATGCATAAAATTCTTCTAGAGGAAGGTAGCAAGCCTACGGTCGAGCAGCAAAGAAGACTCAATCCAATCATGAAGGAGGTAGTGAAGAAGGAAATTCTTAAGTGGCTAGATGCAGGGATCATCTACTCTATTTCCGATAGTTCATGGGTAAACCTAATTCAATGTGTGCCAAAGAAAGGTGGTATTACTGTGGTAGCAAATGAGAGGAATGAACTTATTCCTACTAGAATAGTCATGGGGTGGAGAGTTTGCATGGACTACAGGATACTGAACAAATCCATTAGAAAGGATCACTTTATGTTGCCCTTCATTGATAAAATGCTTGACAGGTTGACCGGTCATGAGTACTATTATCTTCTGGATGGTTATTCAGGTTACAATCAGATTTGTATCACTCCCGAAGATCAGGAGAAAACTACCTTCACTCGTCCATTTGGTACTTTCACCTTCAGACGAGTTTCTTTTGGTCTGTGTGGTGCATCAGCCACATTTCAAAGATGCATGATGGCCATCTTTTCTGATATGATTGGCCAGAATGTGGAGGTATTCATGGATGACTTCTCAGTATTTGGCGATTCTTTTGATGAATGCTTGCAAAATCTTGGACACGTTCTCAAGAGGTCCGTTGAGACCAATATGTTTCTCAATTGGGAGAAATGTCACTTTATGGTGCGTCAGGGCATTATTCTCGGGCACAAGGTTTCTAGTAAAGGTCTTGAGGTGGATAAGGACAAGGTGGGGGTCATTGAGAATCTTCCTCCACCTATTTCTATAGCCGTTTCATCAAAGACTTCTCTAAGATTTCAAAGCCATTGTGTAGTTTGTTAGAGAAAGATGTTCCTTTCAAGTTTGATGACGAGTGCATTTTATCTTTTGAGACATTGAAGAAAAGTTAAATCACGGTACCGGTCATAACTGTACCTGATTGGAATAAACCTTTTGAGATGATGTGCGATGCAAGTGACTATACAGTTTGAACAGTTCTTGGAAAGAGGAAGAACAACATATTTCATGTGGTCTACTACACTAGTAAGACCCTAAATGGTGCTCAAATAAATTATACTACTATGTAGAAATAACTTTTGGCTATTGTCTATGGTTTTGAGAAATTTCGATATTATCTACTTGGGACTAAGGTGACAGTTTAACTAATCACGCGGAAATTCGATATCTAGTCTCAAAGAAGGACTCGAAGCCTAGATTGATTAGATGGGTTCTTTTGCTTCAAGAATTTGAACTAGAGATCAAAGACAGAAAGGGGACTGAAAATCAAGTCGGTGATCATCTCTCGCGTTTAGAGAATCATAATGCTACTTCATTGGATAAGACATTGATAAATGAATCTTTTCCCGACGAGCAGCTGTTTAAAGTGCAAGAAGAAGAACCGTGGTTCACAGACATTGTGAACTACCTTGTGAGTAATATCATGCCTCCCGACTTATCTTATGCTCAAAGGAAGAAGTTTCTACATGAAGTGAAGTGGTATATGTGGGATGAGCCGTTTCTTTTTTGTCAAGGAGCTGACCAAATCATCAAGAGATTGATTCCTTACAGTGAAATGGGGGGGGATCTTGCGAGATTGCCACTCAACGGCTTATGGAGGACATTATGGTGGAGAAAAGACAGCAGCTCGTGTTCTTCAAGCATGTTTCTTTTAGCCGACATTGTTTAAAGATACTCATCAGTTCATTTTGAAATATGATCAATGGAAACGTGTGGGTAATATATCTAAGAGGGATGAGAAGCCTCTTAATGTGCTTCTCGAGGTTGAGGTCTTCCATGTTTAGGGAATTGACTTCATGGGGCCATTTGTCTCATCTTGTAACAATCAGTATATCTTGTTTGCAGTTGATTACGTGTCGAAATGGGTTGAAGTTAAGGCGTTGTAAACGAACGATGCGAAAGTGGTCCTTAATTTTCTTCACAAGCAGATATTCACAAGGTTTGGAACTCCAAGAGTCATAATCAGTGATGAGGGGCCGCATTTTTGCAATCGCAAGTTCACTGCTATGATGAAAAGGTATAATATGAATCATCGCATTGCTACGGCTTATCATCCTCAGATAAATGGTCAAGCTGGGGTGTCTAACAGAGAGATCAAGCGCATTTTAGAGAAGGTTGTGTGTCCATCAAGGAAAGATTGGCCTTTGAAGCTTGATGAAGCAGTTTGGGCTTATAGAACAGCATATAAGACTCCATTGGGAATGTCGCTGTTTTAATTGGTTTATGGCAAGGGGTGTCATTTGCCTGTGGAGCTCGAGCATAAGGCATATTGGGCTTTAAAGAAGTTGAATCTGGACTTGGATGCGGCTGAAAAGAAGAGGATGCTTCAATTGAATGAACTCGACGAGTTTCAACTTTAAGCTTTTGAGAACAACAAAATGTATAAGGAGAAAGTCAAGAGGTGGCACGATCGGGGTTTAGTGCTCAAATCATTTATGCCGGGGCAATAAGTTCTTCTGATCAACTCTCGTCTCTGTCTTTTTCCCGGAATGTTGAAGTCCAGATGGTTAGGGCTGTTTATTGTCAAAACTGTGTTTCCACATGGATCGGTGGAAATTTTTGAGAATGATCTGGGCCAGGCATTCAAGGTAAATGGTCGGAGGTTGAAGCATTACTATGGTGACATGGCAAACCGCGAGGTGGTTAGTGTCGTTCTATTATCCGTTTGATCTTAAGATTCTATGTCGAGCTAGCGACGTAAAAGAAGCACTTCTTAGGAGGCAACCCAAGTTTGTTGTACATTAGTAAGTAGAGGAAGCAAGAAGAAAGGAGAAAATCACAAAATAATCTGGAAAAAGAAAAAAAATTCAGGGATCACTTCAGAAGCTTGGCGCGGCCATGCTATCCTAGCGCGCGGCCACGCTGTCTTAGCGCGCGGCCGCGCTGATTTCACGAAAACATGGCGCGCCCCCGCTGTTATAGCGCGCGGCCACGCCGATTTGACAGAAGTAGCGCGCGCCCACGCTGTCTCAGCGCGCGACCGCTCCGGGTCCTGACTCAGAAAAATAAAATGCAGTTAAAGGGGAAAAAATGGGAATTTTGTTCTAAAATCAATTCGCAGCCAAATTTTACTCCACCACACTCCATAATTCCCTCTCCAAATCAAACCGGGGAAAGCTTGACTCTTACAGAGGGAAGTCCTTGGCTGGACAGACTGAGATTGAGAGACAGACCAGGCATTACTCCAATTATTCCCATAATCAAATCCCACTTCTATTCCATATATAATTCTCTTTTCACCACCTATATATACATACACCTCATACACAACTTCTTCACCAATTCATAAATTCTCAAACACAAATTATCTCTTAAACACAACTCTTATTCTCTATTCTCACTTCCAATGGCACCCAAGAGACAAAAAATACAAGTCGATAGCAGCACCACCGATTTATCAAGTGTGGGTGGTGTAAGGCCAAGGTTCTCTACTCCCGAGGCTGAAGTGGAGTATACTAGGCTTCTTTCGAAGCCAATCATCAAGGAGCGAGGTTTTCTGCCATCAGGGAAGGATGGTCAGCTGTTGGAGATGATTCTTGAGATGGGCTGGGTTCCTATATGCGAGGCACCCGCTGCTGTGCCCATGAGTGTTGTTGGCGAGTTCTATACGAATGCCAAGGCCGAGAAGAATGGCTTCATGGTGGTTCGAGGGAGGACGGTGGAGTATAGTGCAGAGGTTATCGGGACTGTGATTGAGCAGCCTGCGAGGAAGGTGGGGCAGGACACCTGAAATGATAAGACTCCAGAGGACTTTGATCTGGATCTTATTATTGCTACTATGTGCTAGCCTGATACTCACTGGAAGATCAAGAGGGGCACGAGCGAGTATTCTACATTCCCGGCTTTCAGAATGAACAGGTTTTCCCGTGCATGGAATGCTTTTATATGTGCTACCATCATGCCATCTTCGCATGTGCATGGTATTACTGTGGAGCGTGCATGGTTGTTATGGGGCATTCTTCAGGGCGATTATATAGATTTGGGGATGGTGATTTATCAGGGTATTCTGAAGTTCTTGAGGGGGAGTACTATGGGGTCTATTCCATATGCGTCCGTGGTGACGAAGCTGTGTGTGGCAGTTGGTGTTCATTTGACCGCAAATGAGCAGTTGTAGATCCGGAGAGCTCCTATTGACATCACTACTTTGGGTACATACAAGAATGGGATGGAGACAAGCCCGATCTGAAGGGGCTTGGTTATACTTTTGACCACCTACCTGGTGGGAAGCCAGCTGCTGGAGCCACTCAAGCGAGCAGGACTACATGGAGATCTCAGCTAGAAGATGAGGCAGGGCCATCGCAGCAGGCGCATGAGGAGGAGGAATGAGCTGATATGGGAGCTGGCATGAGCATGACGCAGTACAGGCGTCTGGCACGGAGGATGGATGCGATGCATGACATCCATAGCAGGTTCACACGTGATCTCACCAAGGCACTTGGAACAGCTTTCAGAGCCACCAGAGTTGATATCTAGTGGCCAGTTTTTGGTGAGGATTCCGTGTATCCACCTCCGGACACACCCGACACTCCACCCGCTAAGGGTGAGGATTCTGATTCTGATTAGGTATGCCTGATTTCTTACTATTACCTTCATTGAGGACCGTGAATATCTTAAGTTTGGGGGTAGTAGTTGAAGGAATATGTTTTTATGTGAGTCTCATATAGTCTCATGTTCATGATATTTTAGTTCATATAGTTTGCATATTTTGTCATATAGTTTTTTTTGTTTTTTTATTTCTGGTAGTTTTATGTTATTTTGTTCATATAGTTTTCATGCATTAGCATTATAACATGATCCCTGTGATAATTTTTCAGTTGACTTGTGATATTGATGCTAGTGTAGTGATGTCGTGTTTAGAGATGTTAAGTCGTATTAAGTTGATTTGCATGCTGAAGACACTTGTATTTACTAAGTCTTATAGATTGCTAGAGTGCTAGATCATAGTCATGGTTTGTTGTTTTTTCGAGGTTTAATCGCTTGTTTATATTTAGAATTTTGGATATTCTCTCAATAATAAAAGACATGGATATTTAAAAATTGGAGGAAATTGGAGTTCATTGCTAGTTGTGTGGCTATGTGTCAAATGGCTAGTAGCCGGCTCATATTTATATGAGTAGTCTAGGGTTGAATGAGATGGAGCGAAACGCACTCATTCAGAAATTCGTAAAAAAAGAAAAAAAAAGAAAAAAAGAAAAAAAAGAGAGAGAAAAAAAAAGAATAAGTGTTAAGTATAATTGATCACGAGTGGGCTCTTTAGTACTCGAGTTATTAAGTTCTTATGGGGCTTTGTGCCTAGTGACCTAAGGCTTTTATAGTCTGGGATCCGCTAACCTAACGCTCGCTACATGGGTACAATGGTATAAGTCTTTTGTGGACCTCACTCATTGCACGATCAAATAAGCATACTTGTGTTGTTTTATTGTGAATAAAAGCATGAATCCATGTTAAACTCCGATATAGAATTGAAGTGTTATAAGTTATTTTGAGTCTAGCTTTTATTCTATTTATAAGCTTGTGATTGTCTTGATAAGTAGTAAGTCATGATTGTCGATCTAGTTGCGATTGTATATCTGTAAGTATCTGCACACACGCATGTCTCAAGTTTGTAAGTTGATTTGCATGATTTAATTGATCTTTATGTGAGTAACTGCATTTGTTGATATGTTGCTTATCGATTGGTTTAGTTATTCTATTGGGATCGTTGCATTCATATTAGTTGCATTCATGCATTTTTATTCTCTTATTGTTTGAGTATGTTTTTGCTTGAGGACAAGCATTGATTCAAGTTTGGGGGTATGTTGAGTGGAATTTATGACACTTTATAATGCTCTAATAAGCTTTGAATTAATGCATTTGTACTCAATTTGCTAAGTGTTTTAACGTGTTTTCTAGTATTGAGGCATTAATCTGTGAATCAGGTGAATTAGCATTGTTTTGGTGCTAATTTGGTGTCAAGGTGGTGTTGGAATAAAAGCTCGTGGAAAGCCGGCTCGAAGCAGCAAGGAAAAAGATGAAATCTGAGTTTTTCCCAGAAGGACGGCGCGCCCGCGCAGTGATAGTGCGCGGCCGTGCCGATGCGGAAAATATGAATCCTGATTCTAATTCGATTCTAAGGGGGGAGACTTCCAGTTTGCAAAGGGTTGCTATATATATTCAAATAAGAACGTTTTTATGGAAGAGACATACCAGAGTGCATGGAGAGCCGTAAGAAGACCGTTTTAGCACAATTCAACGAAGGCGAAGAAGATATTATTTTTACTTGTGGATTATTCATTTTAATTTATATTTGGATGATAGTTTTCTTACTTGTGAACCTTTACTCTTGTTTTGTACTTGGTTTTATTTTTCGTTATAAAGACTACGTTTGTTATACCATGCTTTCATCGGAACCCACATTGATGATGAGTCCGATCATGGGCTAATCGTGATCGTGGGGTTCTAGCGGATTTATTTATGGATTTTTTAGTTAAATTGTTTTGATATCTTAGTATGTGGTGATTGATTGATATCCTAGTATTGGTTGTGCGTATTCGTCTTATGAGCGTCGTGAGCTTATAAGATAGCGTGTTAATTCTTAATGAAGCGACAGTGAATTTAAGGATTTAGAAGTTGCCATGCTAGCATAGATTCATGTATTGTTATGCCTGATTCGTAGGTAATTTTAACCATCTTACTTGCCTTGTGTAATCAAGATAGATAACTTGTGCTTAAACCGTTATGTTGTCAAATTCTATAGACATATAGGGTCTCAATATAATTGGTGTCTATTCAGCTTCTATCTCCTTTGTGGATGTCTGGTAGTATGGTACTCGTGCAACGAAAGTTGGCGTTTATCAGTTTCATGTTGTCTGATTAGTGTCATCACTATCGCATGCTAAGGTTGAGAACAATAAGGATATTGAATGAAGTATTTAATGAAGTTAGAATCCCATGTTTGTCATATATATTAATTTAATCAATCTTATTCTCGTAGTTATAATTGTTAGCTTAATTCTTAGTTATAAACAACCTCAATTTGTTATCGTCTTAGCATTGAATAATAACCATACATTGTTGCTTAAGTGCGTGAATTAATTAGTTAACCAATACAGTCTCTGTGGAAATGAACTAGAAAAGATTCAATACTACTTGTGAACTCATATACTTGCGTGTAATATTAGCGCATGTTTAGCGACTAATATTATTCTCATGCACGTGAGAAGATGGCATGATATTAGCACAAATAAAAGAATTCCATGCACATGCAACCTGTTCATGCACGAAGCAGGGAACGTGGTGTACTCATTCATGCCCTTTTTAAACTTCCAATGAGTCTCAGGCATACACAGGGTAGCAACAATCAAGTCCAAGTTAAACTCCTCCGGAGTTTTCTCGTTCCAGTTCTCCTGCTCCTCTTTCCTCTAGGGTTGCTCAATCACCCTACAAATCGCCTCAGCACTATAGTCCACCATCATCCCCCTCACCACCATGAAACCGTTCTTCTCCGCCTTAGCATTAGCATAAAACTCATGCACCACACTCATGGGCACAGCAGCGGGTGTCTCGCAGAAAACAACCCAACTCATCTCCAAGATCATCTCCAATAACTTACCATCCTTCCCTGATGGCAAAAAACCTCGCTCCTTGGCTTTAGGCTTTGAAAGTAGCCTCTCATACTCCGCCTCATCCTCGGAAGTTGAAAACCTAGGCCTCACACAACTTGCACTCGAAGAATCAGTGATGTTCTTGCTTACTTGAGTTCGCTGTCTTTTTGGTGCCATTGAGATTGAGAGAGATTGAAAGAATAGAAGTTTGTAAAAGAGATTGTGTGTTTGAGAGTTTTGAGAAGTGATTGAGAAGTTTGTGTATAAGGTATGTATATATAGGGTATTGGGAAAGAGTTAGTTATGGAAAAGGAGTGGGAATTGATTATGGGAATAATGGGTTTGATTTGGAGAGGGAAATTTGGGATGTGGAAGAGTAAAATTCGGGTGGGAATTGATTTTGTATTAATACCCTGATTTTTCTCTTCAAAAACTGACTTACATTTTTTTTGAAACAGGGACACAGCGCGGGCGCACGCCACCTCGGCGTGGGCATACCCAGTTTATGGAATTTCAGTGCGGCCGCGCGCAAAGTTAGCGCAGGCGTGCCCAATTACTGGAAAAATAGTGCACCCGCCCCGCTTCTCAGCGCGGGCGCGCCGTGCTGCTAAAGTTGGCCCTGGATTTTTTTGTTTTTCTGATTTTTTTTTGTGTTTTTCTCTTTTCTTTCTGCTTCCTCTATCTACTAATGTATAATAAACTTGGGTTGCCTCCTAAGAAGCGCTTGGTTTACGTCGTTAGCTCGACGTAGAATGTCGAGATCAAGTAGACAATAAAATAACACTAACCACCTCACGATTTTCCGTATCCCCATAGTAGTGCTTCAACTTCAACCTATGACCATTTACCTTGAACGTTTGGCCTGGATCATTCTCAAAAATCTCCACAGCTCCATGCCGAAACACAGTTTTGATTATGAAGGGCCCGGACCATCTCGACTTCAATTTTCCAGGAAAAAGAAAGAGACGAGAGTTAAATAATAGAAGTTGGTGTCCCGACACAAATGACTTGAGCATTGGACACCTATCGTGCCACATATTGACTTTTTCCTTGTACATTTTGTTGTTTTCATACGCTTGAAGCCGAAATCTGTCAAGTTCATTCAATTGAAGCATTCTCTTCTTACCAGCTGCATCCAAATCAAGGTTCAAATTCTTCAAATCCCAATATGCTTTATGCTTGAACTCCAGAGGCAAATGACACCCCTTTCCATAAATCAACTGAAACGGCGACATTCCTAATGGAGTCTTGTATGCTGTTCTATATGCGCAAACAGCTTCATCAAGATTGAAAGACCAATCCTTCCTTGATGGACACACAACTTTTTCTAAGATATGCTTGATCTCCTTGTTAGACACCTCAGCTTGACCATTAGTCTGAGGATGGTAGGCTGTTATAATGCGATGATTCATATTATACCTTTGCATCATGGCAGTGAATTTATGATTGTAAAAATGCGATCCCTCATCACTGATTATGACTCATGGAGTCCCAAATTTTGTGAATATCTGCTTATGAAGAAATTTAAGCACTACCTTTGCATCATTTGACGGTAAAGCCTTGACTTCGACCCATTTTGACACATAATCGACATCTAACAAGATATATTGATTATTGCAAAATGAGACAAACGGCCCCATGAAGTCGATTCCCCACACATCGAAGACTTCAACCTTGAGAAGCACATTAAGAGGCATCTCATTCCTCTTGGACATATTACCCACACGCTGGCATTGATCACACTTCAAAACAAAGTGATGTGCATCCTTAAACAATGTAGGCCAGAAGAATCCCGCTTGAAGGACACAAGTTGTTGTCTTCTCTCCATCATAGTTGCTGATAAGTGGCATTTTATACCACTTAGAACGTCTTAAAATGGCTTAAATTGGTGTTTTAAAATCAAGTATTTTGTGTATTTGATGCGTTTTTCTAGTGTTTATGCATTTCAGGGTAATAGTTGCATTTCGGGGGAGGAATCATCAAGAATAAGCCTTGGCATGTGTTCACCATTGCGAGAGGAAAGAAACGGGCAGATTATGGCGAAGAAACGGAGCAAAATCAGATTTTTTCCAGTAGAGGTCTGAGCGCCCGCTCAGCATTGCTGAGCGGCCGCGCAGCAAGCTGAGCGCCCGCTCAGCTATGCTGAGCGGCCGCACAGGGTCGGGGAAAAAATATATTATTTCAGGACTTCTACTTCAGTTTGGTTTCCATTCTATGTAATCTGAGTTTTATGGTACTATTATATAAGTAGATTTGAGACGTTTTCACAAGTGTGGATTGAAGAAGATCGTGTTTTTATGCAAGGAGCGAAGGAGATAAGGAGGAAGACCGATTTAGCACACCGCAACGAAGAGGAAGCATATTTTCTTGTGATTCTTGTTTCATTGTAACGTTGGATGCTAGTTTTCTTACTTTGAACTTATTTACTCTTGTGACGTACTCTGTGTTAATATAATTAGTTTAGTTATTATTTTCTTGTGTTTGTTTATCATGATTTCATATGAACCCATGATGACGATAAGTGCTATTATGAGCTAATCGTGATCATGGGGTTGCAACGGATTTATTATAAAATTCTTTAGTAATTGTTTAATACTTTAGTGTGTGATGATTGTATGATATCTAGTATTGGTTGTGCGTATTAGTCTTATGTGCGTCGCGAACATATAAGATAGGGTGTTAATCTCTTGTGAAGCGACGATGGATCTTGAGATTTAGAACTTGCCATGCTAGCATAGGTTCATGTACGTTGTACATGATTAGTGGGTAACTGTAACACCCCCAGATCCGGGGTCGGGGATCCGGGTCGTCACGGTCTTTCTTTCCACAATATCACTTCACTTAATTAATAATAATAACCTTAAGCTGTGACCCCACACTAACACACACCACAACCCGTTATAGTCTCAGAGATGAAATTCAAATAAGTACAAGTCTTTGAATCCACAATTTAAAAGTTATTACAACCCAAAACGATTACTTGATAAATTTACAGTTAATTGCCATTATCTGTCACAAGTTATAATTATACATAATTTGATTCTCAAAAGTAGATGGTCTGAACTACAATGGATCTACCTCTGCAGCTATAGCAGCTACAACATCATCGGGAAGACGCGGGACGCTTCCCACGCGCTTGCGCTGGGTCTGCTGGAGTCTGGCCATCTCTCCTAACTGTTGTTGTGTGATGAAGAAATAAAGCAAGAGTGAGCCTTACAGCTCGTAAGATAATATGTAGTGATAACAATAATACAAGTATCTAAATGGATACTTACTAGAATCTTTATCGTGTGTAAGATAATTACTTACTAGATATAAGTAAAAACAAGGAATGAAGTTACCAATACTTCCCCACACTTATATCATTTATAAAGCTACTTGAACTATCACCGTTCAAAGTATTATAAGATTCACGAGGTCATCTTATAGATGAGACCACAAATAAAACTTGAAAATATTTGATCTTTGAAATATTTTGAAAAGAGATGAAGTTACGAGATACTTCATTCAATGGATACACCAATAAAAATGTTTGACCCTGTCAATGCTTCGGCAACCACCCATTAGTAGCCTTTCGATCGAAATGCTACGGGTAGTGTTGCAGAATTATCCAAATGGATGATGAACTCATTACGGGAGTTTACCGCGCCAGGAAGACCACTTACGATGATCAGTCGTAGTAGTACAACCCCACCATTTTCTACATGTAGAGGAGAACCTGTCGGATTTACTTGTCAACCGAACACTGAACTCCTAAGGAATGGACCGCCTTAGCGGAACTTCCAGGCCATTTGGGCCAATATAATAAGGCTGGGCCGGCGCTACTCGACAACTTACGCCACTCCTAGTTCAGATGAAATCCATGACTCTGAAACGTAAAGCTCGTTTCCCCCTTTCCCCAAGTAGAAACTTGTTGATACGGCTCCACCAAGAAGTCGTACCTAGTTGGAAAGGAAAACTCACCGATATTTCCCAGGCGATGCCTGTTAATGGATTAACTTGTTCCAAGAATTTTACTTCCCGAATATTGGGTAAGTAATCAAAAACTCTTTTACCAAGACAGCAACCTTGTTGCGAATATAAAACACACCACCGAGCCGGATCCCCCAGGTTTTGAGCGAGTATTTAAATCCCCTTTTTAAAAGGAAGATCTTAAATATAAAAATAGTTTTGGGATCCGCTCTAACTTTTGAAAATCATTTTAAAGACTCGAAAATACTTTAAAGAGTGTTTGGAGTAAAACTGATTTAATGAAGTAAATCAGTCCCCAGAATATTTAGAAAATGTCTGAATATTATTATTTAAATAATATTCTCATAAAAAAATAATCTTTATAAAATAATTGAAGTAGAAGTATTAAAACTTATACTTGAAATGAATAGCAAATAATCAAAGATATACTTATACGAAAGTAATATCTTTATTTGAATAATCAAAAATAAGTTTGATTATCGACACCTTATTCTTTAATAAAATAAAGAATATATCTCAGCAAATAATCGGAGTCATAGATCCTCAAATGAATATTCAAATAATATTCAATAAATAAAATAAGCTGAGTCATAATACCTCGAATGAATATTATAAATAATATTCATTAAATAAAATAAAGGAGTCATACATCCTCAAATGAATATTCAAATAATATTCAATAAATAATGTAAAGGAGTCATACGCCTTCGAATAATATTCGGAATAATATTCAAATAATAAAATAAAAGGAGTCATAAGTCCTCGAATGAATATTCGTAATAATATTCATTAAATAAAATAAAGTTATCGAATAAACCTTATTCGGTTAATAGTTTGGAAAAACTATAACCATATATATATATAAATATATATATATATATATATCCATATCCATATATACAAAAATCTACTCGGGATCCTCGACTCCCGGTTTTAGAAAATATTTTCACCTTTGGGTCCCTATACTAAGGGTATATGCAAGTTACCGCTATCCTCTAGCATAGGTATTATCAACTGAACCAACAGATATATATTTCAAGAATATGAAATAGGCATGCATATATACCATATCACATGCTACAATATATCGCAAGAATTTGCTAAATAACCAATATGCATTTATCGCAAGATCATGCATATTCAAATGTATACATCACAACAACAGTATAACGGATAGAATACTTGCCTGAGCGACTTGGGGGTGAGAAAGGCTCGGGACGAGTCTGGTAACCTATAAACAACAAGTAAGTTGGAATTAAACCAAAATCACTTGTAAATCTATACTTTAACTAACTTAGACTCTAACGCTTGTTTTGCGCTCACCGATTCGCTTAAGTCACTCGGGTACCCTCGGCTCCACCATTTTTAATAATTTAACCTTTACGAGTTTTAAAGCGATTCCTTCGCGAATGTCTTACCAACTGCCTAACACACTTACCATAAATGTTTCATACATTAATTAACCCTTTTTGGTCTTTAACCTACATTTCAAAGTAAGGCGAGGGAAAAAGTTTCGTTCGCGAAACGCCGTTACTTGAAACGGTCGTTTCTCCTAAACCGTGCATCGGAATCGAACGAACTACATATCAAAACGAAGCTCGTAACATGAGCTATCTAAAAATGGCAGTGCTCATAATCTAGCAGGGGGTTCTCGGGTCCTAATGCTATGCACAAAAACAGTCCAAAGAAAATCGGACGTTACGACGGCTATGTTTACGCGATTTCCAAATTTTAAACCATACAAAACCAACCACAAACCAACCTCAAATCCAACACACAACAAACATCCATCCTTATCACATCATAACAACCCCAACCAATTCAATTTAATCATTCATACTTATGCTTAAACTTAACTTTAATCATACTTAAGTTCCTTTAAATCAAAACCACAACAATTACCATTCCATTTCACTACCATTCCAAATCCCAAACTCTAAATCATAACAACAAACTACAATATCAACCCACTAATCAAAATCATCTTATAATATATAGGAATCTAGGGTTTGGAGATGGTATACCTTCCTTGAAGTGGTGGGTGGAGCTAGGAAGCCTTAAGAAGCTTTGAGAAGTCTTAAGAATGCTTGGATCTTCAAGAAAAACAAGAAAAAGTTCAAGTTAAAAACTTGAAAACACTATTCATTATCTTCTTCTTTGATTAAATGAAGAAGATTGAGAAGGAATTAATGGCTTAAACTCATGATATAGTCATAACTAAGCATGAAGATGATTAGGGAATTATCTTACCAATTTAGGAAGCTTGGATCTTGGATTTTGAATTTCTCTTGCCTTTTGAATAGTGAAAAGCCGTGAGCAATGAAGAACAAGCCTTGGTTGCTTTTGATTTTTGATGAAAATGATTTTACTTGGCTTGGTTGATTGGTTTTTGTGCTTGCTTTAGTTAATTACTTTCTTGCCCTTGAAATTGTGTGGTTACAAAGCTACCACACCTCCTTCCTTCCCATGTCATGCTTATGTCATCCTCATGATGTCATCCTCCCTTCCTTGTCCTCTTTCTATTGGTTGGATGACATCTTTCCCCCTAATCCCTTTGATTAACTTCCTAATCGTTTGCCTAATGATCGCTGATCTGTTATACGGTTTGCTTAACTTTCGTTCTCGTTTATCGTTTGAAGGATCATACCCGGGATCTTATTACTTAGGTTCCCTTAACCTTTCTCAATACATTATATTCCTTTTTATGATCCTCTATTATAATCCTTTAATTTAAATCCTTTTTATCCTGTTACCTTATACTCAATTCTCTCCGTATCTTGTGGATTTCCGGGAAAAACCAAAGTGTTCGGAATTGGATTCTGACGATCTTTACATACACTTATATACTTCATAGAGTACTAATAATATCCCAGAATATCCATAATAGAACCCCTACATAGTGTGGCATGAAAAGTTTCTTCATTCAGCTAAAACACTATTCACAAGGGTTACAAAAAGTTGAAAATTTTGGGGTTATTACAGTCTCCCCTCCTTAAAAGGATTCCGTCCCGGAATCAAACAGAAAATAAATGGGGGTACTTTTCTAGCATTGTGCTCTCTAGTTCCCAAGTTGATTCTTCCACATTATGATTCTGCCATAGTACTCTGACTAGCTTGATCACTTTGTTCCGAAGCACCTGCTCCTTCTTATCCATAATCCTTACTGGCTTCTCCACGTAAGTTAGATCTGGCTGCATATCCACCTGCTCGTACTCCACTATGTGCCTGGCATCCCGATGATACCTCCTTAGCATTGACACATGGAACACATTATGAACTTGTTGCAAATTAGGGGGTAGGGCTAGCTCGTAAGCTAACTTTCCAATCCGTCTTAATATCTCAAAAGGTCCAATGTATCTTGGGCTTAGTTTTCCTTTCTTTCCGAACCTCATTAATCCCTTCCAAGGGGATACTTTCAGCAGTACTAAGTCCCCTACTTCATATTCCTTGTCCTTTCGGGCTAGGTCTGCGTATTTCTTTTGTCTGTCTTGGGCTGCTACAAGCCGCCCTCTAATAAGATCCACTATATCTTTGGTCCTTTGGACCACTTCGGGTCCGAGCATCTTCCGCTCTCCTACTTCATCCCAGTATAAGGGAGATCGACACCTTCTTCCGTACAGAGCCTCATAAGGCGGCATTCCGATGCTAGCATGAAAGCTATTATTATAAGAAAACTCGACCAACGGCAAGTGATCATCCCAACTTCCTTTAAAGTCTATTGCACAGACTCTCAACATATCCTCTAGTGTCTGGATGGTCCTTTCACTCTGTCCATCCGTTTGGGGATGGTACGCGGTACTCATATTTAACTTGGTCCCCGCACATTCCTGAAAGCTCCTCCAAAATCTGGAGTTGAACCTGGGGTCTCGGTCTGAGACAATGGACGCTGGGACTCCATGTCGCGTCACTATTTCCTTAAGGTAAATGTCCACCAGTCTATCGACTGTGTATCTCTCATTGATAGGAATGAAATGAGCTGACTTTGTCAGTCGGTCTATAATTACCCAAATGGCGTCGTGATTGGCTTTCGTCCTTGGCAAGCCTACAACAAAATCCATCGCTATCTGTTCCCATTTCCATTCGGGAATCTCCAGGGGTCGCAAAAGTCCACTGGGTCTCTGGTGCTCTGCCTTTACTCTTTGGCAAGTCAAACACTTGTTTACCCATTCTGCTACGTCCCTCTTCATGTTAGGCCACCAGTAATATTCCTTCAAATCCCTATACATCTTGGTACTTCCCGGGTGAATGGAATACCTGGAACTATGGCTTTCATCCAAAATCTCATCTTTAAGTTCTTGAACATTCGGAACCCAAATTCGGTAGGAGTACCTCATTATCCCTTTATCATCTTTCTCAGTATGGATCTCCTCTCCAGTCATTGACTCTCTGCCTTCATTCATTATTTTCTCCTGGCACAATCTGATCTTTTCCAATAACTCTGGCTGCATTGAGATCTCAAAAAGCTTTTCAGTTCCGGTTCCGGTTACCTTTACTTCTATTTCCATTTTCTCAAAATCCCTTATCAACTCTTCCGAAGTCGTTATCATTCGGAGTCTTTCCTTTCTACTAAGGGCATCAGCCACCACATTGGCTTTCCCTGGATGATAGAGAATCTCACAATCATAGTCCTTGATTAGTTCTAACCATCTCCTCTGGCGCATGTTGAGCTCTTTCTGCGTAAATATGTACTTGAGGCTCTTATGGTCTGTGAAAATCTCGCACTTCTCTCCATACAAGTAGTGCCTCCAAATTTTTAAAGCAAATACTATTGCCGCGAGCTCAAGGTCATGAGTAGGATATCTAACCTCGTATTCCTTCAGTTGTCTCGACGCATACGCAATAACTTTACCGTGCTGCATAAGCACACATCCTAATCCTTTGTGCGACGCGTCACTATATATCACAAAATCTCCTTTTCCGTCCGGCAATGCCAATACTGGAGCCGTTATCAACCTTTTCTTTAATTCCTGAAAACTGTTCTCGTATTTCTCCGTCCATTCAAACTTCTCTGTCTTACGAGTAAGTCGTGTCAAAGGGGCTGCGATCTTCGCAAAGTCCTGTACAAATCTACGATAGTAGCCGGCCAATCCTATGAAACTCCTTACCTCTGTGGGTGTGGTTGGCCTTTCCCAATTTGAGACCGCCTCTATCTTGGAGGGGTCGACCAATACTCCTTCTTTATTGATCACATGTCCTAAAAACTGTACTTCATTCCGCCAGAATTCACACTTCGAGAATTTGGCATATAACTGCTCCTCTCTGAGTATTCCTAGAGCTATCCTCAAATGCTCTGCATGTTCTGCCTCAGTCCTTGAGTAGATCAAAATATCATCGATAAAAACTATCACACACTTGTCCAAGTACTTCTTAAATACTCTATTCATTAAATCCATGAAAGCCGCTGGGGCGTTGGTTAATCCAAAGGACATTACCAAGAACTCATAATGCCCATACCTGGTACGGAACGCTGTCTTGGAAATATCTTCGGGTTTAATCTTTAGTTGGTGATATCCAGTTCTCAGGTCAATCTTAGGAAAAATAAACAGCATCCTTTAGCTGGTCGAACAGATCGTCTATTCTAGGCAATGGGTACCTGTTCTTTATGGTTAGCTTGTTCAACTCTCGATAGTCTATGCACAACCTCATGCTCCCATCTTTCTTCTTAACAAATAAAACTGGTGCTCCCCACGGAGACACACTGGGTCTTATCATACCCTTATCTAAGAGTTCCTGCAATTGGATAGCTAATTCCTTCATTTCTAACGGGGCTAACCGGTAAGGTGCTTTTGAAACTGGCGCCGTCCCTGGGGCCAACTCAATAGCAAATTCAATCACTCTATCGGGTGGTAATCCCGGAAGGTCTTGGGGGAATACATCTTCAAATTCGTTGACTACTGGAATATCTTGTAAGTTGGGCACCTCCTTCTGCGTGTCCACCACATAGGCTAGGTAAGCCTCACTTCCTTTTCGTAGCATCCTTTTGGCCTGGGCCATAGTCAAAAATTTCTGCGTCTGCCTCTTTCCTCTAAATATAACTTCTTTCTTCCCTGGGACATTTAACTTAACTTTCTTCCCTTTACAGTCTATCTGAGCATCGTTGCTAGATAGCCAGTCCATTCCCAAAATCACATCAAACTCCCCTAATTTAAAAGGAATCAGATCAACACTGAAAGATTGCTCCCCTATGCCTATCTCACAGGCGGGGTGAATCTGGTTAACAGGAATAATTTCATGATTGGCTATTTCTACTTGTAAGGGTTCTATCAAGGGTTTAGCCTTAAGTCTTAACTTACGCGCAAAGTCCCTTGATATAAAAGATTTAGTTGCTCCCGAATCAAATAAAACATTTGCACTGACTGAATTTAGAGAAAGGGTACCTGCTATCACATCTGAATCTTTCATAGCATCCTGGACTGTCATGTTGAAAGTCCTCGCAGTAGGTGGCTTATTAGAAGCAGCCCTGCTTGCTCCCGAAGCTGCTGGTTTGTTCATTAGGCATTCTCTCTTCCAATGACCTGGGCGTCCGCACTGATGACAAGTGGTGGTTGGAATGACGGCAGGGGCTGACGAAGGGCATTTGTGAGAATAGTGGCCCACTTGCCCACACTTAAAGCAGGTTACTGGCTTTCCTTTACACTCCCCAGTGTGATTCCTTCCACATGTGTTACAGGCTGGCAATGGGGGTCGAGACTGGTTGGAATAGGACATTCTTGACTTCTGGCCGCCCTGGCTCACACTCACACTCATTGGTCGCTTAAACCCAGTGTTCCTTCCTGGCAGGGACACTGCTCCTCGATTAAATCTAGTTGGGAAGCTCCTTCCTGCGGAACCTCCACCCATGCTCATACTTTTCCTCTTTATTCCTTTCTTCTCTCTTTCCTTCTGCATCTGTTCACTTCCGACTTCTACAATCGTTGCCTTTTGCACCAGAGTGGCATAGTCCGTAAGCTCAAGGATTGCCACCCTATTCTGAATCCATGGTTTCAGTCCCTGCTGAAACCTCCTAGCTTTTTTTTCCTCGGTGCTCACAAACTCCGGCACAAACCTTGATAACTCAGTAAATTTCGCTTCGTACTCTGCTACAGACAAGTTATTCTGCTTTAGCTCCAAGAACTTGAGCTCCATCTGGTTTTCCATAAACCTCGGGAAATACTTTCCCAGAAACAACTGACTAAATCTCTCACAGGTTATAATAGCATCTGTCTCCATGTTTTTCTTGGCCTCCCACCAGTAGTTAGCTTCTCCTTTCAGAAGGTAGGTAGCAAATACAGTTTTCTGTGCCTCATCGATACTCAAAATCTCAAAAGATTTCTCCATCTCCTTTAACCATGCCCTTGCCTCAACTGGGTCGGCTGATCCGTGGAACTCAGGGGGCTTAAGGGACTTAAAAGCCCTGAAAGAGTTTGCCACAGCATTGTTACTTCCTTGAGGGGGTGGGTTGGGTTGACGTTCCAAATTCTGCCTTAGGAGTTGCATAAACTGGCTCATGGGATCCATGCCTGGGTTTGGTACTGGTTGCTCAACCTCGGTTTCTCCTTCTTCAGCCTCTATCTCAAATCCCTCAACATCATATGTTTCCTCTTCCTCTTCATACAGGGAGTCATCCTGTTCCACATAATCCTCATCTTCCTCTTCACTGTGTTCTTGGTTTCTATTGTCCTGATTATGGCTTCCCTGGTCCTCAGATCCAGGGTTCGCCCTAGTTCCAATCTTTCTTGGCGGCATGATTCTGATAATAAAAAAAACAATCATTGGGAAAATTCAACGTTAGGTCACAATCATATACAACATTGTGCCTTGCACAGCTCTTATAATGGGGAGAACGTATATCGCAATTCTATTATTTTAAGAAAGTTCTAATACGAAGTGCAGTAATAATAATAATGATAAAAACAGTGATCCCGTCACTATGGAGCTGAACCGAAAGGAAACAAATATATACATAATGCGAGAAATACATAGTTTGATCTGGTCAAAAGTACAACAGTGCTACAGTCATCTGTCCCAAAAGTGATACACAAGAGTCTATCTGTCTAGTCAGAAAAAGGGATGCTATATACAAGTCAACTATCCCGGAAAATTGGCTCTTACTAAGGCCTCGGCTAACTAGACAACTAGACTATTCCATCATCAGTCCTGAATCACACACCGGAGCGGGTCAGCTCCCAAACCCTTTCCATCGCACGACGGAAGATGTAGTCGGCCTGCCGCCTGGAGATCCTACCATGCCTGTCCCCCTGGAGAGATCTGAGTCTCGCTCGGGACGTGAGCTCTATCCCCGTAAGCTCCCTCCTCAAGGATCGGGGTATAGAAGCCCTAGTCTCATAAGCTCGGGTACGCCTACCCGCCCTCTCTGCATCCAACTCCCTCCTGGCCTCATCTAGTCGGCCCTCGGCAACAGCCACTCGGGTCCTCAATACATCCTGAACATATCCATGAGCTAACGAA
The DNA here is from genome assembly GCF_009905375.1 of Apium graveolens. NCBI lineage: Eukaryota > Viridiplantae > Streptophyta > Magnoliopsida > Apiales > Apiaceae > Apium > Apium graveolens. The sequence continues at coordinate 123,005,848 of NC_133649.1, read as the reverse complement.
GACTGCCTGTGGGCAGGGTCAAGAGGTGGTGAATCCGGAGCCGCTGAGGGTGCCTCCTCGGTCTGCCTAGGCTCGGAAGTATGGGTCTCTGAGCTGTCATCATCAGGAATCCAAGATAGTGGTGGAGGGGTAGGGGCTCTGACCACCGGAAGTGTGGGTAAAGGGATACCAGCATACACTACCATAGATCCAACACGCTCCTCAGCTACTGGGACCTCATCCGGGTCCTCCTCATCTGGAATAGCAATAACCTCTGTCTCTGACTCCTCTGAGGGGTCCTCCTCATCTGAAACAGCAATGACCTCCGTCTCAGGCTCCTCTGAGGGGTCCTCCTCATCCTCCTCCATCTCAGGCTCCTCCTGATCCTCAACATCTAGCAATGCCTCATCATGCTCACGCTCGAACATCTCAGGGTCCTCTATCTCAGGCGCCTACACATTAAACGAGCTAAGTTACTATCATGATACTTATAAGGGTTCCCGTAAGGGTTTTAACTGTCAGCACTACTTTAAGTAGTCCGACCATGAACTTGGCAAGAGTTCTTATTATCTTTGTGAGTTTGTTATTATATCGACGCATCATCTCTGAGGTTTATAACGCTTAGCTCTGATACCATTTCTGTAACACCCCCAGATCCGGGGTCGGGGATCCGGGTCGTCACGGTCTTTCTTTCCACAATATCACTTCACTTAATTAATAATAATAACCTTAAGCTGTGACCCCACACTAACACACACCACAACCCGTTATAGTCTCAGAGATGAAATTCAAATAAGTACAAGTCTTTGAATCCACAATTTAAAAGTTATTACAACCCAAAACGATTACTTGATAAATTTACAGTTAATTGCCATTATCTGTCACAAGTTATAATTATACATAATTTGATTCTCAAAAGTAGATGGTCTGAACTACAATGGATCTACCTCTGCAGCTATAGCAGCTACAACATCATCGGGAAGACGCGGGACGCTTCCCACGCGCTTGCGCTGGGTCTGCTGGAGTCTGGCCATCTCTCCTAACTGTTGTTGTGTGATGAAGAAATAAAGCAAGAGTGAGCCTTACAGCTCGTAAGATAATATGTAGTGATAACAATAATACAAGTATCTAAATGGATACTTACTAGAATCTTTATCGTGTGTAAGATAATTACTTACTAGATATAAGTAAAAACAAGGAATGAAGTTACCAATACTTCCCCACACTTATATCATTTATAAAGCTACTTGAACTATCACCGTTCAAAGTATTATAAGATTCACGAGGTCATCTTATTGATGAGACCACAAATAAAACTTGAAAATATTTGATCTTTGAAATATTTTGAAAAGAGATGAAGTTACGAGATACTTCATTCAATGGATACACCAATAAAAATGTTTGACCCTGTCAATGCTTCGGCAACCACCCATTAGTAGCCTTTCGATCGAAATGCTACGGGTAGTGTTGCAGAATTATCCAAATGGATGATGAACTCATTACGGGAGTTTACCGCGCCAGGAAGACCACTTACGATGATCAGTCGTAGTAGTACAACCCCACCATTTTCTACATGTAGAGGAGAACCTGTCGGATTTACTTGTCAACCGAACACTGAACTCCTAAGGAATGGACCGCCTTAGCGGAACTTCCAGGCCATTTGGGCCAATATAATAAGGCTGGGCCGGCGCTACTCGACCACTTACGCCACTCCTAGTTCAGATGAAATCCATGACTCTGAAACGTAAAGCTCGTTTCCCCCTTTCCCCAAGTAGAAACTTGTTGATACGGCTCCACCAAGAAGTCGTACCTAGTTGGAAAGGAAAACTCACCGATATTTCCCAGGCGATGCCTGTTAATGGATTAACTTGTTCCAAGAATTTTACTTCCCGAATATTGGGTAAGTAATCAAAAACTCTTTTACCAAGACAGCAACCTTGTTGCGAATATAAAACACACCACCGAGCCGGATCCCCCAGGTTTTGAGCGAGTATTTAAATCCCCTTTTTAAAAGGAAGATCTTAAATATAAAAATAGTTTTGGGATCCGCTCTAACTTTTGAAAATCATTTTAAAGACTCGAAAACACTTTAAAGAGTGTTTGGAGTAAAACTGATTTAATGAAGTAAATCAGTCCCCAGAATATTTAGAAAATGTCTGAATATTATTATTTAAATAATATTCTCATAAAAAAATAATCTTTATAAAATAATTGAAGTAGAAGTATTAAAACTTATACTTGAAATGAATAGCAAATAATCAAAGATATACTTATACGAAAGTAATATCTTTATTTGAATAATCAAAAATAAGTTTGATTATCGACACCTTATTCTTTAATAAAATAAAGAATATATCTCAGCAAATAATCGGAGTCATAGATCTTCAAATGAATATTCAAATAATATTCAATAAATAAAATAAGCTGAGTCATAATACCTCGAATGAATATTATAAATAATATTCATTAAATAAAATAAAGGAGTCATACATCCTCAAATGAATATTCAAATAATATTCAATAAATAATGTAAAGGAGTCATACGCCTTCGAATAATATTCGGAATAATATTCAAATAATAAAATAAAAGGAGTCATAAGTCCTCGAATGAATATTCGTAATAATATTCATTAAATAAAATAAAGTTATCGAATAAACCTTATTCGGTTAATAGTTTTGAAAAACTATAACCATATATATATATAATATATATATATATATATATCCATATCCATATATACAAAAATCTACTCGGGATCCTCGACTCCCGGTTTTAGAAAATATTTTCACCTTTGGGTCCCTATACTAAGGGTATATGCAAGTTACCGCTATCCTCTAGCATAGGTATTATCAACTGAACCAACAGATATATATTTCAAGAATATGAAACAGGCATGCATATATACCATATCACATGCTACAATATATCGCAAGAATTTGCTAAATAACCAATATGCATTTATCGCAAGATCATGCATATTCAAATGTATACATCACAACAACAGTATAACGGATAGAATACTTGCCTGAGCGACTTGGGGGTGAGAAAGGCTCGGGACGAGTCTGGTAACCTATAAACAACAAGTAAGTTGGAATTAAACCAAAATCACTTGTAAATCTATACTTTAACTAACTTAGACTCTAACGCTTGTTTTGCGCTCACCGATTCGCTTAAGTCACTCGGGTACCCTCGGCTCCACCATTTTTAATAATTTAACCTTTACGAGTTTTAAAGCGATTCCTTCGCGAATGTCTTACCAACTGCCTAACACACTTACCATAAATGTTTCATACATTAATTAACCCTTTTTGGTCTTTAACCTACATTTCAAAGTAAGGCGAGGGAAAAAGTTTCGTTCGCGAAACGCCGTTACTTGAAACGGTCGTTTCTCCTAAACCGTGCATCGGAATCGAACGAACTACATATCAAAACGAAGCTCGTAACATGAGCTATCTAAACATGGCAGTGGTCATAATCTAGCAGGGGGTTCTCGGGTCCTAATGCTATGCACAAAAACAGTCCAAAGAAAATCGGACGTTACGACGGCTATGTTTACGCGATTTCCAAATTTTAAACCATACAAAACCAACCACAAACCAACCTCAAATCCAACACACAACAAACATCCATCCTTATCACATCATAACAACCCCAACCAATTCAATTTAATCATTCATACTTATGCTTAAACTTAACTTTAATCATACTTAAGTTCCTTTAAATCAAAACCACAACAATTACCATTCCATTTCACTACCATTCCAAATCCCAAACTCTAAATCATAACAACAAACTACAATATCAACCCACTAATCAAAATCATCTTATAATATATAGGAATCTAGGGTTTGGAGATGGTATACCTTCCTTGAAGTGGTGGGTGGAGCTAGGAAGCCTTAAGAAGCTTTGAGAAGTCTTAAGAATGCTTGGATCTTCAAGAAAAACAAGAAAAAGTTCAAGTTAAAAACTTGAAAACACTATTCATTGTCTTCTTCTTTGATTAAATGAAGAAGATTGAGAAGGAATTAATGGCTTAAACTCATGATATAGTCCTAACTAAGCATGAAGATGATTAGGGAATTATCTTACCAATTTAGGAAGCTTGGATCTTGGATTTTGAATTTCTCTTGCCTTTTGAATAGTGAAAAGCCGTGAGCAATGAAGAACAAGCCTTGGTTGCTTTTGATTTTTGATGAAAATGATTTTACTTGGCTTGGTTGATTGGTTTTTGTGCTTGCTTTAGTTAATTACTTTCTTGCCCTTGAAATTGTGTGGTTACAAAGCTACCACACCTCCTTCCTTCCCATGTCATGCTTATGTCATCCTCATGATGTCATCCTCCCTTCCTTGTCCTCTTTCTATTGGTTGGATGACATCTTTCCCCCTAATCCCTTTGATTAACTTCCTAATCGTTTGCCTAATGATCGCTGATCTGTTATACGGTTTGCTTAACTTTCGTTCTCGTTTATCGTTTGAAGGATCATACCCGGGATCTTATTACTTAGGTTCCCTTAACCTTTCTCAATACATTATATTCCTTTTTATGATCCTCTATTATAATCCTTTAATTTAAATCCTTTTTATCCTGTTACCTTATACTCAATTCTCTCCGTATCTTGTGGATTTCCGGGAAAAACCAAAGTGTTCGGAATTGGATTCTGACGATCTTTACATACACTTATATACTTCATAGAGTACTAATAATATCCCAGAATATCCATAATAGAACCCCTACATAGTGTGGCATGAAAAGTTTCTTCATTCAGCTAAAACACTATTCACAAGGGTTACAAAAAGTTGAAAATTTTGGGGTTATTACAGTAACTCTAACAGTTTTATTTGCCCTATGTAATCAAAAGGAATAACTTGTGCTTAAATCGTTGTGTTGTCAATTTCTGTAGACATATAGGAACTCAACATAATTGATGACTATTCAACTTTTATCTTAATTGTGGATGCTTGGTAGAATGGTATTAGTACAATGAAAGTTGGCTTTTATCAATTTCGTGTTATTCGATTAATATCATCACTGTCACATGCTAAAGGTAATAACAATGGCTACTGAAGGAAGTAATAATGAAGTTGTGATCTCATGAGTGTTTTATTATTGATAATTTGAAGTGTTAGTTAAGTGATTAATTAAGTAGTTAATTGTAGTTAATATTTAGTTAACAATTTTAAGTATTAGTGTCTTAACATTGAGAAGTAATCATACATTGGTGAGTGAGTTTAATTAGACAATAATTTAGTCTGAGTCTCTGTGGGAACGAACTAGAAAGTATTCTATATTACTTGCGAACACGTATACTTGCGTGAATACTAGTGCGTGATTTCGCCCTAACAAGTTTTTGGCACCGCTGCCGGGGACTCGGCGTATTTGTTTAGTTTATGTACTTACCATCATTGGTCATTAGGACTCAGTGATTAGGACGTAGTAGTTAAGTATTGTTTCCGGTTGTGTTTCAGGTACTTTAGCAAACGTTTATGCAAACTCGTTCTCGTGCTCGCAAGAGGACTTTAGATACAGCTGAGGAGACAGACGAAGTTCTTGATATTCCGGAGAAGTTAGATTTTGAGGATTCGGATTCAGGAACTGAGCGGAAAGAACCAGTAAACATGGGAGATCGTATTGTTCAAGCTGATCCAGCTCTTATGGATTTTTCTCGGCCTAAAATTGATGACATTCAGTCAAGCATCCTTCATCCGGCTATTCAAGCTAACACCTTTGAAATCAAGCCGGGCACTATTCAGATGGTGCAGAATTCTGTTTCTTTTGGAGGAGCGGCAACTGAAGACCCCAACATGCACATAAGGAATTTTGTCGAGATCTGCAGCACTTTTAAGTATAATGGCGTGACTGATGAGGCTATCAAGTTGAGGCTTTTCCCATTCTCACTGAGGGACAAGGCTAAAGACTGGTTACATTCTGAACCAGCTGGGTCCATCACTACGTGGCAAGATCTTGCACAAAAGTTTCTGGTGAAGTTTTATCTGATGGCAAAGACTGCTGCTATGAGGAGTGCTCTTACTCAGTTTGCGCAGCAACCTACAGAATCTATGTGCGAGGCTTGGGAACGCTACAAGGAAATGTTGAGAAAATGTCCACATCATGGAATGCCGGATTGGATGGTGATCACTGGTTTCTATAATGGTTTGGGGGCCCAATCTCGGCCCATGCTCGATGCAGTAGCTGGAGGCGCCTTATTGGCTAAAAGCTATACTGAGGCGTATAATCTTATATAGACGATGGCTGCAAATGAGCATCAAAATCCAACTCAGAGGATGACGTCAGGCAAGGTAGCAGGTATTCTGGAAGTTGATGCAGCCACCACTATTGCAGCCCAGCTCCAAGCGCTATCAATGAAGGATGATTCTTTGGCTACATATGGAGTTAATCAAATAGCTATGGTTTGTGAGCTTTGTGCAGGTTCTCATACTACGGATCAGTGTTCTTTTATCAACGAATCTGTTCAGTATGTTAATAATTATCAGTGACAACAGCAGCCTGTGCCAGCGACCTATCATCCTAATAACAGAAATCATCCAAATTTCAGCTGGGGGAATAATCAGAATGCTATTCAGCCACCATATTAGCAAGGAGTGAGTAAACAGTTTAACCCACCTGGATTCCAGTAACCACAGCAGTATGCTACAAGGCAATCATATCCTCAACAGGGAAGTACAGCTGCACCTACTAGTGCTGATTTTGAGGAACTTAAGCTATTATGCAAGAGTCAGGCGGTTTCTATCAAGACCTTGGAAAATCAAATCGGTCAATTAGCCAATGCAGTGCTCAATCGTCAACCTGGCACTCTTCCCAGTGACACGGAAGTACCAGGCAGGAAGGAAGCTAAAGAGCAAGTCAAGGCTATTACCTTAAGGTCTGGAAAAGTTGCTGATGCTGAAAAGGCAAAAGAAGGAGAAGCTGAAATTAGAGATGAAGAATCTAAGCAAAAGGAGAAAGCGGCGGAACCAAGGAAGACTACTGTTGAACACACTCTGCCTGAGGCTAATACAGGGGAGAAACAGCTCTATCCTCCACCACCTTTTCCTAAGAGATTGTAGCAACAAAAGCTGGATAGACAGTTCGGGAAGTTTCTGGAGGTGTTCAAGAAACTTCACATCAATATACCTTTCGCTGAGGCTCTGGAGCAAATGCCTAGTTATGCGAAGTTTATGAAGACTATTCTTTCAAGGAAGGTGAAACTGGATGACCTTGAAACCGTTGCTCTCACGGAAGAATGCAGCGCTGTTCTACAGCAAAAGTTACCACCAAAACTGAAAGATCCAGGAAGCTTCACCATTCCTTGCACCATTAGCAATCTAACTTTTGACAAGTGCCTTTGTGATTTGGGAGCAAGCATTAATCTAATGCCATTATCGATCTTTAAAAAGTTAGATCTGCCTGATCCAAAACCCACATACATGTCTCTACAATTGGCTGATCGTTCCATTACTTACCCAAGGGGCATAGTGGAGGATGTGCTCGTCAAGGTGGATAAGGTCTTCTTTCCTGCAGATTTTGTTATTCTGGATTTTGAGGAAGATAAGAAGATTCCCATAATCTTGGGAAGGCCTTTCTTGGCTACTGGCCGTACCTTGATAGATATGCAAAAAGGTGAACTTACTATGCGGGTACAAGATCAGGGTGTGACATTCAACGTATTCAAGGCAATGAAATTCCCTACAGAAGATGTGGAGTGCTTAAAAGTGGATGTGATTGATTCTGCAGTTACTTCGAAACTCGATCGCATGCTAATATCTGATGCATTGAAAAAGGCCTTAGTGGGGGATTTTGACAGCGATGATGAAGATGGAAACGAGCAATTACAATATCTGAACGCTTCTCCCTGGAAGCGAAAGCTGGACATGCCGTTTGAATCTCTTGGTACTTCTGACCTCAAGAATGCTGAAGGAAAGCTCAAACCATCAATAGATGAAGCACCTACCTTGGAGCTCAAACCATTACCTGAACACTTGAGGTATGCTTTTTTAGGTGATTCATCTACGTTACCTGTTATTATTTCATCTGACTTTTCAGGTAGTGAGGAAGACAAGCTCTTAAGGATTTTGAGAGAATTCAAATCGGCTATTGGATGGACCATAGCAGACATCAAGGGGATAAGTCCTTCATATTGTATGCATAAAATTCTGCTAGAGGAAGGTAGTAAGCCAACTGTGGAACAGCAGCGAAGACTGAATCCCATCATGAAGGAGGTGGTGAAGAAAGAAATTCTGAAATGGCTGGATGCAGGCATCATTTATCCTATTTCTGACAGCTCGTGGGTGAGCCCCGTACAATGTGTACCTTAGAAAGGAGGTATCACTGTGGTCGCGAATGAAAAGAATGAGCTCATCCCCACTCGAACAGTTACAGGATGGAGAGTATGCATGGATTATAGAAAATTGAACAAAGCCACAAGGAAGGATCACTTTCCTCTTCCATTTATTGATCAAATGCTTGACAGGTTGGCGGGTCATGAGTATTTTTGTCTTCTGGATGGCTATTCAGGGTATAATCAGATTTGTATTGCACCAGAGGATCAGGAAAAGACTACCTTCACCTGTCCATTTGGCACGTTTGCTTTTCGCAGAGTTTCGTTTGGGTTATGTGGCGCCCCGGCCACTTTTCAGAGATGTATGATGGCTATATTCTCTGACATGATTGGAAATAATGTCGAAGTGTTCATGGACGACTTCTCCGTCTTTGGACATTCGTATGATGAATGTTTGAATAATCTGCGCGCCATACTCAAAAGATGCGTGAAAACTAATTTGGTGCTCAATTGGGAGAAATGTCATTTTATGGTGCGTGAAGGCATTATTCTTGGGCATAAGGTCTCTAACAAGGGTCTGGAGGTGGACAAGGCCAAGGTGGGAGTCATTGAAAATCTTCCCCCACCTAATTCTGTGAAAGGAATCCGTAGTTTTCTTGGTCATGCGGGTTTTTATCAGCGATTCATCAAGGACTTTTCAAAGATATCTAAGCCGTTATGCAATTTGCTTGAGAAAGATGTGCTTTTCAAATTTGATGATGAATGTTTGGCAGCATTCGAGACTCTCAAGAAGAGTTTGATCACTGCGTCAGTTATTACAGCACCAGATTGGACAGAACCGTTTGAGATGATGTGTGATGCGAGTGATTATACGGTAGGTGCAGTTCTGGGACAGCGCAAGAAAAATCTCTTCCATGTGGTCTACTATGCGAGTAAGACTTTAAATGGGGCCCAATTGAACTACACCACTACTGAGAAGGAGCTTTTGGCTATAGTCTTTGGTTTCGAGAAATTTCGATCTTATCTACTTGGTACGAAAGTAACAGTATTCACTGATCATGCGGCTATTCGCTATCTGGTTTCCAAGAAGGATTCGAAGCCGAGACTCATTCGTTGGGTGCTTTTACTTCAGGAATTCGAGTTAGAGATCAAGGATAGAAAAGGTACTGAGAATCAAGTAGCTGACCATCTCTCTAGGTTGGAGAATCCCGATTCTACTTCAAAAGATAGGACGTTAATCAATGATTCTTTTCCGGATGAGCAGTTGTTCGCAGTTCAGTAGGAAGAACCATGGTTTGCAGATATTGTAAACTATCTCGTCAGCAATGTAATGCCTCCTAATTTGACATCCGCTCAAAAGAAGAAGTTTCTGCATGAGGTGAAGTGGTATATATGGGATGAACCATATTTGTTTAGACAGGGAGCTGACCAGATCATCAGGAGATGTATCCCATTTTGTGAGACGGAGGGGATATTACGAGACTGCCACTCCACGGTTTATGGTGGACACTATGGTGGTGAGAAGACGACAGCTCGTATTCTGCAAGCAGGTTTTTTTTGGCCTACTTTGTTCAAGGATGCTCATCAGTTTGTTTTAAGGTGTGATCGTTGCCAAAGAGTGGGAAATTTGACAAGGAAGGATGAGATGCCATTAAATGTGATTCTTGAAGTCGAGGTCTTTGATGTTTGGGGAATCGATTTCATGGGGCCTTTTATCTCGTCTTGCAATAATCAGTACATCTTGCTGGCAGTCGATTATGTCTCAAAATGGGTCGAAGTTAAAGCTTTACCGACAAATGATGCAAAGGCAGTGCTAAATTTTCTTCATAAACAAATTTTCACAAGGTTTGGAACACCTCGGGTAATCATAAGTGATGAAGGATCGCATTTCTGCAACCGTAAGTTCACTTCTATGATGCAGCGTTATAATGTGAATCATCGAGTGGCTACTGCCTATCATCCGCAAACAAATGGTCAAGCGAAAGTGTCCAACAGAGAGATAAAGCGCATTCTAGAGAAGGTTGTTTGTCCGTCAAGGAAGGATTGGTCTTTAAAGCTCGATGAAGCTGTTTGGGCTTACAGAACAGCATACAAAACTCCACTTGGTATGTCCCCATTTCAGTTGGTATACGGTAAGGGATGTCATCTACCTGCAGAGCTTGAGCATAAGGCCTACTGGGCATTGAAAAAGTTGAACCTGGATTTAGATGCAGCTGGTAAGAAAAGAATGCTTCAGCTTAATGAACTTGATGAATTTCGACTTCAAGCGTACGAGAATAACAAAATGTATAAGGAAAAGGTGAAGAGGTGGCACGATAGGAAGCTACATCCTAAGTTATTTGTGTCGGGGCAACAAGTTCTCTTATTCAACTCTCGGCTCCGACTTTTTTCAGGGAAGTTGAAATCGAGGTGGTCTGGGCCTTTTATTATCAAAACTGTGTTTCCACATGGAGCGGTGGAAATTTTTGAGAATGATCCGGACCAAGCATTCAAGGTTAACGGTCAGCGTTTGAAGCACTACTATGGGGACATGGCAAACCGAGAAGTGGTTAGTGCCATTTTGTTGACTACTTGAGAAGGGTACGAAACGTCAAGCTAATGACGAAAAAGAAGCGCTGCGTGGGAGGCAACCCATGAATTGTTGTTATAGGAACCCTTAGAAGTTAATAACCTATCCAAAAACACAAAAAAATCAGAAAACAGGGGCTGAAAAAAAAATTCCAGTGACCCCCTGAGCGCCCGCTCAGCATTGCTGAGCGACCGCTCAGCAAGCTGAGCGCCCGCTCAGCAAGCTGAGCGCCCGCTCAGCAAGCTGAGCGACCGCTCAGCTTTGCTGAGCGACCGCTCAGGGGTCGAGTACCATAATTTTTTTACAGTTCAGAAAAAAAAAACAAACAAAAAAGACAAAAACCCATCACAACCCATAAACCCACGAATTCTTTTCCCATTACCCCGTGATTTTATCCCTCAACCCCATTCCTAATCTAATTTCACCTACTCCACACCCTATATATACATACACCTATCCTACATATCCCCCACAAACTTCCTGCACTTAAACTCTCTCCCAAGCACCAAAACTCAGTTCTTACATACTTTTATTCATGAATCAATGGCACCCAAGAGAGCACGCACTATTGACAGCAGCAGCACAGTTCCTACTACTGATTCATCGAGGGGTACTGCTGCAAGGCCTCGGTTAACTGACAGAGCTGCGGAGGAGGAGTACACAAGGCTTTTGGGGAAGCCGATTCTGAAGGAGAGAGGGTTTTTACCATCGGGGAGGGATGGTGAGTTGCTTCCCATGATTGCAGAGAAGGGGTGGATAGCTTTTTGTGAGTCACCCGAAGCAGTACCGATGAGTGTGGTTCGCGAGTTCTACGCGAACGCGAAGGCCGAAAAGAATGGGTTTTCTGTGGTCCGAGGGCTGACAGTTGATTATCACCCTGCGGTGATTCGCCGTGTGATTGGACAGTGAGAGAGGAAGCCCGAGGAGGAGAACTGGAATGAAAAGACTCCTGAGGATTTTGACTTGGATTTGATTTGTGCGACTCTCTATCGACCGGGCACAGTTTGGACCTTCAGGACCGGCACTAATGAGTATCGTCACTTTCCGGCGATCGCCATGAACAGGTATGCCCGTGCATGGAATGCATTTATTTGTGATAATATTTTGCCTTCTTCGCATGCACACGAGATCACAGTTGAGAGAGCACAGTTGTTGTGGGGAATTCTGAATGAGGAGTACTATGTGGACCTTGGTGAGTTTATCTACCAAGGAATTCTGAAGTTTTTGAGGGGAGCGAAGCATATGAACATCCCTTATGCATCCACGGTTACGAAGCTATGCCGAGCAGTGGGAGTGAACTGGCCGGCTCATGAGCAGTTGTAGTTGCCAGCAGCTCCGATTGATTCTGGGACGCTGAATGAGATGCAGGAGTGGACCGGTGGTGAGCCTGAGGAGGATGGGCTGGGTTATCGTCTTCCAGGAGGGCGTCCAGCACGAGGTGCTACTATGGCTAGGCCAAGGCGTGATGAGGCTGGTTCTTCGAGAGCTCAGGAGGGTGCTGGGTTGGCTGATGCTCAGTATAGGAGGCTTTCACGGTGGATGGATGCCATGTATGAGACGCAGAGCAGGTTTGCTCAGGAGCTCACCCTTACTTTAGGGACTGCTTTTCGGGGCCTTGGAGCTGATATCCAGTGGCCAGTTTTTGGTGAGGACTCTGCATACCCGCCGCCTGATACTCCACCCACTGAGGGTGATGATGATGATGACTCCGAGTATGTATACCCTGTGTTCCTTTCTACTACCTTCACTGAGGACAGTGAAGATTTTAAGTTTGGGGGTGGTAGTTAAGGAATAATATGTGTGTGTCATATAGCTGCATATTCATGATAGTTTAGTTCATATAGTTGCATAATTTAGGCCATATAGTTTTTTTTATATATATAGCTTTTATTGTTTATCATGTCACGTAGCTCATGCATTTATCATGATCCCTTTTGCAATGATTTATCGACTGAATTATGATATTGATGCGAGTGTAGTGATAGCATTAAAGTGATATTAAGGCGTGTAGGTTGATATGCATGCTAGAAAAACTTGTAATTCCACTAAGTCTTAGAGAATGCGTAAGGGCTAGATTGTTGTTATGATTTGGTTGTTTTCGAGGTCAATCTATTTATTATGCTTAGAATTCGATAATAGGTTCTTAGTGATAAAGGCATGAAAAAGAAAAAATTTGGAGAAAAAAAAATGGAATTTGTTGCTAGTTGTGGCTAGGCGTCAAATGGCTAGTAGCCGGCTCGCATATGGTGCGAGTAGTCTAGGGTTGAGCAAGATGGAGCGAAACGCACTTGCTCAGAAGTTATACAAAATATATATATATATAATTTTGTGTATGCATAATTGATCAAGAGTGGGCTCTGTGGTATTCGAGTTATTAAGTTCTTAGGGGACTTTGTGCCTGGTGACCTAAGGCTTTTAGAGTCTGGGATCCGCTAACCTAACGCTCGTTACATGGATACCATTGTATATGTCTTTTATGGACCTCACTCATTGCACGGTCAAATAAGCATTTGTGTTGTGAATAAAAAGCACGATTCCGTAATAAGCTCCGGAATTCTTATAGTGTTGTATATCATTTTGTGCATAGAATTTTTATTCTTTGTATAATCATGTGATTGCCTTGAGGATAGTCAAGTCATAATAATTGGTCTAGTTCCGAAGCATATCTGTTAAGCATTTGCACACACCACGTTTCTGGATGTATGTCCATTTGCATGAGTTTATTGATCTTTAGTTGTCTAATTGCATTTGTTGAGATGTTGCAATTGGGTTGGTTTATTTGTAGTAAGGGGGATCGCTGCATTTTCATATAGATTTGCATTCATGCATGTTTTTATTTGTTTTTGAGTCTGTGACGCTTGAGGACAACCATCGATTCAAGTTTGGGGGTGTGATAAGTGGCATTTTATACCACTTAGAACGTCTTAAAATGGCTTAAATTGGTGTCTTGAAATCAAGTATTTTGTGTATTTGATGCGTTTTTCTAGTGTTTATGCATTTCAGGGTAATAGTTGCATTTCGGGGGAGGAATCATCAAGAATAAGCCTTGGCATGTGTTCACCATTGCGAGAGGAAAGAAACGGGCAGATTACGGCGAAGAAACGGAGCAAAATCAGATTTTTTCCAGTAGAGGTCTGAGCGCCCGCTCAGCATTGCTGAGCGGCCGCGCAGCAAGCTGAGCGCCCGCTCAGCTATGCTGAGCGGCCGCGCAGGGTTGGGGAAAAAAATATATTATTTCAGGACTTCTACTTCTGTTTGGTTTCCACTTCTATGCAATCTGAGTTTTATCGGACTATTATATAAGTAGATTTGAGACGTTTTCACAAGTGTGGATTGAAGAAGATCGTGTTTTTACGCAAGGAGCAAAGGAGATAAGGAGGAAGACCGATTTAGCACACTGCAACGAAGAGGAAGCATATTTTTTTGTGATTCTTGTTTCATTGTAACGTTGGATGCTAGTTTTCTTACTTTGAACTTATTTACTCTTGTGACGTACTCTGTGTTAATATAATTAGTTTAGTTATTATTTTCTTGTGTTTGTTTATCATGATTTCATATGAACCCATGATGACGATAAGTGCTATTATGGGCTAATCGTGATCATGGGGTTGTAACGGATTTATTATGGAATTCTTTAGTAATTGTTTAATACTTTAGTATGTGATGATTGTATGATATCTAGTATTGGTTGTGCGTATTCGTCTTATGTGCGTATAAGATAGGGTGTTAATCTCTTGTGAAGTGACGGTGGATCTTGAGATTTAGAACTTGCCATGCTAGCATAGGTTCATGTACGTTGTACATGATTAGTGGGTAACTCTAACAGTTTTATTTGCCCTATGTAATCAAAAGGAATAACTTGTGCTTAAATCGTCGTGTCGTCAATTTCTGTAGACATATAGGAACTCAACATAATTGATGACTATTCAACTTTTATCTTAATTGTGGATGCTTGGTAGAATGGTATTAGTACAATAAAAGTTGGCTTTTATCAGTTTCGTGTTATTCGATTAATATCATCACTGTCACATGCTAAAGGTAATAACAATGGCTACTGAAGGAAGTAATAATGAAGTTGTGATCTCATGAGTGTTTTATTATTGATAATTTGAAGTGTTAGTTAAGTGATTAATTAAGTAGTTAATTATAGTTAATATTTAGTAAACAATTTTAAGTGTTAGTGTCTTAACATTGAGAAGTAATCATACATTGGTGAGTGAGTTTAATTAGACAATAATTTAGTCTGAGTCTCTGTGGGAACGAACTAGAAAGTATTCTATATTACTTGCGAACGCATATACTTGCGTGAATATTAGTGCGTGATTTTGCCCTAACAGTTGTCTCCATAAATAGTTGAATGACAATCTCGCAAGATCCCCCCCGTTTTCCTGTACAGAATACATCTCCTGATGATTTAATCAGCTCCTTGCCTAAATAGATATGGTTCATCCCACATGTACCACTTCACCTCATGAAGAAACTTCTTCCTTTCAGCGTACGACAAGTAGCGAGGCATGATATTACTCACAAGGTAGTTCACTAATGTCTGCAAACCATGGTTCTTCCTCTTGCAATCCAAACAGCTGCACATTGGGAAAAGACTCATTTATCAATGTCTTATCCATCGAAGTTGCACTTGGATCTTCTAAACGAGAGAGATGATCAATGACTTGATTCTCAGTACCTTTTCTGTCCTTGATCTCCAATTCAAATTCCTGAAACAAAAGAACCCATATGATCAATCTAAGCTTCAAGTCTTTCTTCGAAACAAGATATCGAATTGCAGCATGATCAGTAAAAACTGTCACCTTTTTCCCAAACAGATAAGATCGAAACTTCTCAAAACCGTAGACAATAGCCAGAAGTTCTTTCTCAATAGTAGTATATTTCAGTTGAGCACCATTTAGGGTCTTACTAGCATAGTAGACCACATGAAATATGTTGTTCTTTCTCTGCCCAAGAACTGCTCCAACTGCATAGTCACTTGCATCGCACATCATCTCAAAAGGTTCATTCCAATCAAGTGTAGTTATGATAGGTGCCGTGATTAAATTCTTCTTCAAGAACTCAAAAGCAGCTAGGCACTCGTCATCAAAATTGAACAGGACATCCTTCTCCAGAAGATTGCACAAAGGTTTAGAAATTTTTGAAAAGTCCTTGATGAACCGCCTATAGAAACCTGCATGACCAAGAAAGTTGTGAACTCCCTTCACATAAATTGGTGGGGGAAGATTTTCAATGAACCCCACCTTGGCTTTGTCCACCTCAAGACCCTTACTAGAGACCTTGTGACCAAGTATAATGCCCTGTTGCACCATAAAGTGACATTTCTCCCAGTTGAGAACCAAATTGGTCTCAACACACCTTTTAAAAACATCGCCAAGATTCTGCAAGCACTCATCAAATGAATCTCCAAACACAGAGAAGTCGTCCATGAACACCTCCACATTCTGACCAATCATGTCAGAGAAAATAGCCATCATGCATCTCTGAAATATGGCCGGTGCTCAACATAAATCAAAAGAAAGCCTTCTAAAGGTGAAAGTACCAAATGAACAAGTGAAAGTAATCTTTTCCCGATCTTCCGGGGCAATACAAATCGGATTATAGCCCGAATAGCCATCCAGAAGACAGTAGTACTCATGCCCAACCAATTTGTCAAGCATATGATCAATAAACGGTAGAGGGAAGTGATCTTTTCTCGTGGCCTTGTTCAGCTTCCTGTAATCCATGCAAACTCTCCACCCCGTGACTGTTCGAGTAGGAATGAGCTCATTCTTTTCATTAGAAATAACGATAATACCTCATTTATTTGGTACACACTGAACTAGACTCACCCAAGAACTGTCAGAAATGGGATAGAAGATCCCTGCATCCAGTCATTTGATAATTTCCTTCTTCACAACTTCTTTCATGATCGAATTTAGCCTTCTTTATTGCTCAACAGTAGGCTTGCTACCTTCCTCCAGCAGAATTTTATGCATACAATAAGAAGGGCTGATTTCCTTAATATCTGCTATCGTCCATCCAATTGCCAATTTGAATTCTCTCAAAATTATTAAGAGTTTTTTCTCATCACTCCCTGAAAGGTCAGATGCAATAATAACAGGAAAAGTAGATGCATCACCTAAAAAAGCATATCGTAAGTGTTTAGGTAATAGTTTAAGCTCAAGTGTAGTAGCTTCCTCAATAGATGGCTTGAGGCGCTTGGAAGATTTGTTCAGCTCCTCTATCCCAAGAGATTCAAAAGGCATATCCATCTTCCTTTTCCATGGAGAAGCATTCAGATATTTCAATTGCTCATCAGCTTCATCATCTTCGCTATCAGAATTCCCTAACAAGGCCTTTTCTAAGGCATCAGACCTTAGAAATTGATCAAGTTCTGAAGTAACCACAGAATTGACCAACTCCACCTTTAAGCACTCCCCATTTTCCGTAGGGAACTTCATGGTATTGAACACATTAATAGTTACATCCTGATCCAGAACTCTCATGGTGAGCTCACCCTTCTACACATCAATCAAGGTTCGGCTAGTCGCCAAGAAAGGTCTTCCAAAGATTATGGGAATCTTCTTATCCTCCTCGAAATCAAGAATTAAAAAATCAGCAGGAAAGATGAGTTTATCCACCTTGACCAAGACATCCTCAACAATGCCTCGTGGATAAGTGATAGAACGATCGACCAACTGTAAAGTCATATAAGTAGGCTTTGGATCAGGTAAGTCCAACTTCTTGAAGATTTACAAAGGCATCAGATTAATGCTAGCTCCCAAGTCACATAAGCATTTGTCAAATGACACTTTTCCAATGGTGTGAGGAATAGTGAAGCTTCCAAGATCTTTAAGCTTCGGAGGTAACTTCTGTTGTAGCACAACACTGCATTCCTCCGTGAGAGCAACTGTCTCTAAGTCATCAAGCTTCACCTTTCGAGAGAGTATACCTTTCATAAACTTCACATAACCAGGCATCTGTTCAAGAGCTTCAGCGAAAGGTATGTTGATGTGAAGTTTCTTGAACACCTCCAGAAACTTCTTAAACTTCTTATCCAGCTTTTTCTCCTGCAGCCTCTTAGGAAAGGGAGGTGGAGGATAGATCTGTTTCTCCCCTGTATTACCCTCAGGAAGAGTGTGTTCAACAATAGTCTTCCTTGATTTTACTTCAGCTTCCTTCTGCACTTCTTCCTCAATACAGCTTCTTCATCCGAAACTTGAGAGTGTTCAGGTTTTGCAACCCTCTCAGATCTTATTGTAATTGCCTTTACCTGCTCCTTAGCTTCTCTTTTTCCTGGTACTTCAGTGTCACTAAGAAGTGTACAAGGTTGACAATTTAACAAGGCATTGGAAATTTATCCATTTTGATTTTCCAGGGTCTTGATAAAAACCGCTTGGCTCTTGCACATGAGCCTCAACTCTTCTAATTCAAATTTTTTATTAGACTTTTGCAGCTGGAGTTGTTGCCTTGGTGCATATTACGGTTGCTGAAAACCAGGAGGGTTGTACTGCTTTGCTGGATACTGCTGATAAGGTTGCTGAACCGCATTCTGAGTGTTGTTCCAGCTAAAGTTAGGATGATTGCGGTTGTTAGGATGATATGTGGCTGGTATGGGTTATTGCGACATCTGAAAGGTGCTCACGAACTGAGCTGATTTACTAGAAATGGCACACTGATCAGTCTTATGGGCACCAGCACAAAGCTCACAGACATTAGTGATCTGATTAACTCCATAATTAGACAGAGAATCCACCTTTATCGTCAAAGCCTTAAGTTGAGCAGCTATAGCAGTAGCTGCATCCAACTCCAGAATTCCTGCTACCTTGCCCTGAATTAATCTGTGGGTAGGATTCTGGTATTCATTAGCAGCCATCAGTTCACTTAATTTATAAGCTTCATCGTAGCTTTTAGCCCACAAGGCTCCTCCTGATGCTGTATCAAGCATGGGTCTAGAAGTAGCACCCAAACCATTATAGAAACAGTTAATGATCATCCAGTCATGCATCCCATGATGAGGACACTTCCTAAGCATCTCCTTATACAGATCCCAAGACTCACATAAAATTCTCCAGATTGTTGAGCAAATTGAGTAAGTGCATTTCTGATTGCAGCAGTCTTCGCCATCAGAAAAAATTTAGTTAAGAAATTTTGAGCAAGATTCTCCCATTTGGTGATAGAGAGCACTTAGCTTTATCCCGCAGAGAGAATGGGAAAAGCCTCAACTTAATAGCATCTTCCGAAACTCCGTTGAACTTAAAAGTGTCGCAGATCTTGATGAAATCTCTGATATGTATGTTGGGGTCTTCTGTTGGAGAACCACCAAACTGAACTGAGTTATGTATCATCTGAATCGTGCTCGACTTGATCTCAAAGGTATTAGACGAGATGGCTGGTCGAACAATGCTAGACTGAATATCATCGATCTTCGGTTGAGAGTAGTCCATCAAAGCCTTTGGATTCGCTTCTGGTTCTCCCATTGCAATAAGAACTTCTTCTTCTTTCTCAACTAAGATCTCTTCTTAAACTTTCTCCTCGACTACAACTTCTTCCTCAACTTGATCCAGTGTCCTCTTACGAGACCGAGAACGCGTATGCATACACGCTCACTAGAGTACCTGAAACACGACAAGGAATTAAGTAAGTAACAATGTCCGAGCCACTGAACTTTAACGACCAATAATGACAAACACATAAACTAAAATTAACACCGAGATCCCCAGCAGCGGCGCCAAAAACTTGTTAGGGCTAGAACACGTGCTAATATTTATGCAAATATACGTGATCGGAAGTAATATAGAATAAATTATAGTTCGTTCCCACAGGGATAGGTTTAGGTTAATTTTAATCAATGTATCTATGCAACAATAGTATAGTTATTATCCAATGATAAGACGAATAACAATTTGAGATTGTTTATACTACACTTAACTAAGAGATTATACTAAAGAACATGAACTAAGAGATTAAAGAGAATTGAATAATATATGACACAAACATGGGATTCTAACTTCATTAAATACTTTATTCAATAGCCTTTTCATTCTTAACCATAGCATGTAATGGTGATGATACTAATCAGATAACACGAAACTGATAAACGCCAACTTTCGTTGTACGATTACCATACTACCAGACATCCATAAAAGAGATAGAAGCTGAATAGACACCAATTATATTGAGACCCTATATGTCTATAGAGTTTGACAACATAACGGTTTAATGCACTAGTTATCTCTCGTGATTACATAGGGAAAGTAAGATAGTTAAAATTACCTACGAATCATGCATATCACATATGTAACACCCCCAAATCCGGGGTCGGGGATCCGGGTTGTCAAGAGTTCTATTTCCCTTAATAACACCCAATCTTAATAAACAATCAACTACTCTGTATTGTGACCCCATAATAAACACACAAACCACAAGTTATAGTCTCAGAGATGAATATCCAAAAATAACAGGAGTCATTTTATTCCACAATTATATGGCATTACACCTTAAAAGGGTTTCTGAATAAATTTACATTTCTTTTCCATTATTACAATTCATAAAGATACGTAAGTCTGGTACATCAAAAGTTGAAAGCCTAGCCTATTGGTAGTTCCTACCTCAGCTACAACGATATCAACGCCTATAGGAAACTGCGGAATGTTTCCTATCCGCTCGAGAATTGGGAGCTTGGTCATGTTCATCATGTCTATCTTTTGTTGTATGATGAAAGAAGAAAGCAAGGGTGAGCAACAAGCCACCGAAATAATATGTATAATAATTAACAATATATGAGCATTCTCATAGTACTCATGGAAGTCTTGGTCAAAAAGAAATGAACCAAGTTTGATATCTTAACGTGACGAAGTCGCAAAATATTCAGTATATATACTTATATACTTTTCAAAATCTTTGAAATCCTCTGCCATATATAATATACACAGAGTTCCAGTTTATAACTGTATAAAAATATCGTTGCAAGGTGATCTTATATATCTAACCTTCTCTCAACATTTTTCTGAAAATCTTTGTCATGCATAAGATAATCATTAACCAGATATAAGTTAAAAAGATGAAGTTACAAGATACCCCCAATATACTTATATCTTTTCCAAATACTACTTGAACTACCACCGTTCAACTTATAACCAGTTTCAAAAGTTCATCACATAGATGAGACTACAAGATAAGACTTGCATATATTCGATCTTTGAAATATTATTGAATGAAATGAAGTTATGAGATAATTCATTAAGTCCCGATATATATCCATATATATTTCTCATACATTTCCTGAAAACCTCTGTCATGTAAAGTATGAACATAGTTGTAATATCCAATGAATTTGGAAAGAAAAGAATTTTGGCATAAACCCGATATCTTGCTGATCAGGCAAAGATACCGATAAGTAACCTTTTCTACTAGTAGATGGATGAATCCCCCACCGGTCATCATCCTGGCCTCATTAGGACCTTGTGCTAGACCGCCACCCGGCCTCTTACGCATTGATGGGTTGCCACCCAACCACTTACACTTTGATAGACCGTACCCCGGCCTGTCGCTTATGCCGACTCAATTAGATGGACTTACTTCCCGAACGTTGGGTAAGTAATCAATTCATTTATCAAAACAGCAACCTCGTTGCGAATATAAAATACACCACAAAGTCGGATCCCTCAATTTTTAAGCGAGTATTTAAATCCCCTTCGAAAGGAAGATCTTAAATTTGAAAACGAGTTTTGGGATCCGCTCTAACTTTTAAAATCATTTTGAAGACTCGAAAATATTTTTAAGAATGTTTGGAGTAATGCTGATTTAATGAAATAAATCAGTCTCGATATATTAGAAAATATCTGAATATTATTATTTAAATAATATTTCTATAAGGATAATCCTTATAAAAATAATTGAAATAGAAGTTTTAAAACTTATACTTGAAATGAATAATAAATAACCAAAGATATACTTATACGAAAGTATGATCTTTATTTGAATAATCGAAAATATGTTTGATTATCGAAACATTATTCTTTAATAAAATAAAGAATATGTTACGACCGGCATTTTGTGTAATATTAATTTTGGACTTGGTATAATATTAGAGCCGAATGTAAATATACTTAATGGTTGTACGTTGTGTGAATGAAAATTTCTGCATTTTAAATTTGCTTTATGTAGTATATGATTTTTCAAAGCAAGAGTTTATTAATTTCCCTTATTTTTGATTTATATGGAATATTCTAAACCTTGGAAAATTTTCTTTTAAAATTTATTTTGTTCACAAATTTCAAAAGTGATTTTATAAAATTTCTAAAAATCCAAGTTATTTTATGGTATAAATTTTATAATTTTTGAACTTGTATTTTATTTTATAAAAATAAATGTTTACAAATTTTATTTGTTATAATTAGCAAATTACATAGAAGCCCTTGCATGCAAATCACCCTTCTATTCTCTCAAAGGACAAAGAAGACATTTCCAACCCCACTAACTCACATTTTGTTAGCCAAATTACCTCCTTGACCTTGCATGCAAAATGACCTAACTATGTTGGAAGGTTACTCTTGTAAATTCTCATTTCCACTCACTTCTTTTAGTCAATCAAAAGCATAAAACCAAGCACAAAATGAGAGGATCATTTCACTCACTCCACACTCCACCCTCACCTCACCTCCTTTCCCTCCCTCTCGGCTCCTTCCTCTCGGCTTTTTGGCCGAAGCCCTACCTCCTCCCTATTCTTCATTCTTCATTCAAGCACCTAACTTTTATTCAAGTAAATGTTACTTCCTGTATCTTGATCATATATAATCCAAAAACGTTTGAGTAAAAAGTTTAAGTTTTGATCTTGCATGGCATAGTTTTAGTTGGAACTCAAAGTACAATCTTAATTCTCATGGATGTAAGGTTGTATTATTGAGGGAATTACAAGGAATGGTGAAATGCCAAGTCATGAGAATGAGGCTCTTGATTTTAATGGTCATTTTCCCTTCCATTTCATTCGGCCATGACCTTGAGGGAGTCGAATGAATGGTTCTTAATGATGTTTTGGTTGCTTTGTTTCATTTTGTGTGTTTTTGTGATAATAACATGAAAATCTTAGTGAAATCTTGGTAAAAACCTTTGCATGCTAGGTGGTCATTTAGATATAAACCATGATAGGCTTGCATGTTGAGTTAAAATGAAAATTTATTTGAAAACCAAGTTGTTTTGATTAGTAAGACTCGAAGTCATGCATGCATGCAAATTTCTCTTGAATTCTTGGAAGTTCTTGATCATTCGGATTGATATCTTGATAGTAAACCTTAATTGTAGTTAAGTTAAGATATTAATTAAGAATTGTGCTTCTTAAAATGTGATGTTATTTCGTTTATATTTATCCTAAAGGTTAAAATTGTTGTCCTTGAAAACTTGATGACTTGTAATTTGTATAATGTGATTTACTTTATTTCGCTATGTTGCACCTTAGGTAAGGATGATCTCCACTAAGTCAATTTTGAGTGTAAGGGGGTTAGTACAGTAGATCACCATACTTAAGTCATGGTTTGGGTATTTTGGTTGTTGGTGGTTGGGTTGTTAAGTGAGAACCTTGGAGAAAAGAGAGTCTTAGTTTCTGCAGAAAATCAGTTTGGTACACTGAGGTTTAGAGTGAGTTTTGACCATGTCATCGTTGTGCACTTTGAGGCCCAAGCCACCAGAAGCTAGAATTAGGAGTATATAAAAGGTTTTAGGTGTTTGTTGGAGGTTTACAAGTCGTTTGGTTAGGTGCACGAGTGGAATCACAAAATCTGTCCAGCAGGGGACAGTTTTGTTGCAACTTAGAAATAGGAAGTTTTGACCATGTCATGGGTAGACCCTCATTAGGCCCTG
This sequence comes from Apium graveolens, assembly GCF_009905375.1. NCBI lineage: Eukaryota > Viridiplantae > Streptophyta > Magnoliopsida > Apiales > Apiaceae > Apium > Apium graveolens. The sequence goes on along the minus strand of NC_133649.1, from coordinate 122,982,177 downwards.
TTGGGCCTTAGTTAGAGGGAGTGTCAGAGGAGTTTTTCCAACCATATTTCATAGGATTTGAGTTAGAACGATGTGTCGCAAGTTAGTTCAAGTCAGTGCATTTTCTGCCCAGAAAAATAGGGGAATCATGGACTTCAAGCTTAGGCCCAAGGAGGCCCAAGCTAGGCCCTTGAGCCACATCGAGTTTGGAAGATGCCTTATGGTCAAAAGAGTCTAGTGTAGAAGTTTTGGAGGTAAACTTGTAGTGTAAGAGTGTCTAATGCACTCAAGAAACCATAGATGTCATTCTGAAATTTTCCTTAGTGAGCACTTTCACTTATCACAAAGTTTTAGAGCACTTATGAGTGAGACCTAGGTTGACCACTATGGTTACAAGATAGTATAAATCCAGTAGAGTAAAAGGTCCAAGTGAGGGTCAATAGGTTTTGGATAGTTTAGTAAAGGCACATCGAGTTAGGAGGCCAAAATTTGGAGACTTTGTCTAGTTTAGCGACCAAGTGACTTAAGTTATGGGTCGAGATCATCCAAGCCTAGTGTTGCATTATGGTGTGTGTGATATTATTTGATATTAAAATATGATATATGAGTATATGTGGCTATGTGTACTATTGTAATTATAAGGTGATTATAAATTGAGTGCATATAGGCCAAAGTGCCATTTGTGTTTAATTTCGGGTTGTAAATAGGTTGAGTTGGTGAGAATATATTATAATGAGGTTATTATTATTTATGTAGGATCTCGAGACGAGGGTAAACTTGCCATAAAGGTCAAGTAAAGCTTCCATTTGCTCCTACCAGCCAGACCAGCCTTTCTCAAGGCAAGTGATTCAACCTGCCTTTCATTTTCACTGCAAATGTGTAATAATTAGTTAATATATATTGATACAATTATCCTGAGTTATCTTGATATACTTGAAACAAGCGATACTTAAATCTATCTTTGTAGAAATGCCATGAACCCTCAAGTACATATTGATATTGCAACAGTTGTATCACGCCAGTATGTTAAAGTAATTGGAATATCATGATAAGATAAAGATTTGATATAATACTAGATTGATCCTCTTGATTCACATCCTATTGATTCCTAAAATATTGACATCTCACCCTGATGCTTGAACACCCATAGAAACTTTACTTGATACCTAAAAGCCAGATATTCTTCAAAGTTGTTCTTGATTGATTGATAACCCCTTTTCTTACCCTGAAGATGGACAATCCTGATATACCTTGAGCTAAAAATCACTTCTTCATAACTTAACACCCATAATATTCATGAAGCTTATCTTCTTGATGTTCTAGTACTTGTACCTTGTAGAAAACCATTGCTTTAAGCCTACTTTGGCATTACTCTTTCATATTACCCAAGAGCCTTGCTAAATCTCCTTGTCAAAGTTATTGCATATGGGAAACCTTTCAATTACCCTAATATAGTAAAGTCTAGTGGATCATGGCCCTGAGATTTGGCGACATATTCCCAACGTTTCAAAGTTGTAATAACCCCAAAATTTTTGAACTTTTTGTAACCCTTATGAATAGTGATTTTGCTGATTATGCTGAATAAGAAAACTTTTCTTGCCACACTATGTAGGGGTTCTTTGATTGATATTCCGAGATTTTATTAGTACTCTATATGGTATATAAGTGTATGTAAAGATCGTCAGAATCCAAATCCGAACACTTTGAATTTTCCCGAAAATCCACCAGATACTGAAAGAATTTAGTATAAGGTAACAGGATAAAAATGATTTAAATTCAAGGATTTTAAGAGAGGATCATAAAAGGAATATAAATGTATGGAGAAAGGTTAAGGGAACCCAAGTAATAAGATCCCGGGTATGATCCCTCAAACGATAAACGAGAACGAAAGTTAAGCGAACCGTATAACAGATCAGGAGTCATTAGGCAAGCAATTAAGAGTTAATCAAGGAGGTTAGGGATGATGATGTCATCAAACCAACAAGAAGAGGACAAGTGTGGGAGGGTGACATCACATGATGACCTAAGCATGACATAAGGGAAAGAAGTGTGGTTGATTAATAACCACACAATTTTTCATGGTTAAAAAGGTAATTAATCAAAAACAAAAGCTAGCAACCAAGCAAACAAATCACAAAACACAAAAACACAAAGTTTATTTCACTTTCTTCATCAAAGCTCTCGGCTTTCTTCTTCTTCAAAGAAAGAAAAAGTCAAAATCCTAGATCCAAGCTTTGTTAATTAGCAAGGTAATTATCTAAGGTTCCTTGTGTATAGATATAGATATCCTATAATTTTAAGCTTCAATTTCCTTCACAATCTCTTCCTAAAAATCATGGAAGAAGAGGGTGAATAGTGTTTTTCAAGAACTTAAAATTTTGTTCTTAAGTTTTTGTTTAGATTAAGCTTTGGTAAGGACATTCAAGGGTGATTCCAAGCTCCTTAGTTACTTTTACTCACCAAGGAAGGTATAACCTCATACCCTAGCCCTACTTTTGTATATTTAGAGTTTTGTGTTTTGTATGGTTCATTAGATGCTTGGTTATTATGTATTTAGAGATGGGTTGGTGTTATGATGTGTTTGGAGTTATAAATCTTGATAATTAGTTAAAGAACTTAAGTAAGCTTTTAGTTCATGATTGGGAAGTAGTATAAGTTGATAATATTGAGTTGTTGGGGCTGTTATGGTGAATTATGGATGGAGTTTGGTTGTGATGTTGATTGTGGGTTGATTTGGAGTGGTATAAATTTGGGTAATCGCGTAAACATAGCCGTCATAATGCCCGATTTATCTTAGACTGTTTTTGTTCTTAACATCAGAACCCTTGAACTCACTGTTAGGTTTTGACCATTGCCATGTTTAGATAGTTCATATTATGAGCTTCGTTTTGATATGTGGTTCGTTTGATTCTGATGTACGGTTTAGGAGAAACGACCGTTTTAAGTAACGGCGTTTCGCGAACGAAACATTTCCCCTCGCCTTACTTTGAAACCTTGGTAAACGACCATAAATGAATAATTGGGATATGAAACAATTATATTAAGTGGATTAGGCAGTTGGTAAGGTACTCGCAAAAGAATCGCTTTAAAATTCTTAATAATTAATTTATTAAAAATGGTGGAGCCGAGGGTACTCGAGCGACTTAAGTGAATCGTTAAGCACATAAGCGAACGTTAGGGGTCTAATTGGTTAAAGTCTAGTTTCTTAAGCAACCGGGGTTTAATTCCAACTTATGTTGTTGTTCATAGGTTATCGGACCCACTCTAAGCTTAAGTCTATCCGGGAACACTCAGGCAAGTTTTCTACCCGTTATACTGTTGTTGTGATGTATATATGTATATGCATTATCTTGTGATAGATGCATGTTGGTTAATTAGAAAATCTTGCGATATATTGGAGCATGTGATATGGTATATATGCATGCCTGTTTCGCAATCTTGTTATATATTGTTGATTCAATTGCTTATAAGTTGCATAATACCTATGCTAGAGATAAGCAGTAGTTGCGTATACCCTTAGTATAGGGGACCCAAAGGTGAACATATTTCTAAATCGGGAGTCGATGTTCCCGAGTATAATATATATATATTTATATATATATTGATATAGTTTTCAAAACTATTAATCGAATAAGGTTTGTTCGATAGCTTTATTTTATTTAATGAATATTATTCTGAATATTCATTCGAGGACTTATGACTCCGCTAACTTTATTTAATGAATATTATTTTGAATATTCATTTGAGGACTTATGACTCCGCTTAATTTTTAAATAATATTCTTTATTTTATTAAAGAATAATGTTTCGATAATCAAACTTATTTTCGATTATTCAAATAAAGATCGTACTTTCGTATAAGTATATCTTTAGTTATTTATTATTCATTTCAAGTATAAGTTTTAAATTTTTACTTCAATTATTTTTATAAGGATTATCCTTATGGGAATATTATTTAAATAATAATATTCAGATATTTTCTAATATATCGGGACTGATTTATTTCATTAAATCAGCTTTACTCTAAACATTCTTAAAAATGTTTTCGAGTCTTCAAAATGATTTTAAAAGTTAGAGCGGATCCCAAAACTCGTTTTCAGATTTAAGGTCTTCCTTTCGAAGGAGACTTGAATATTCGCTCAAAAATCTTGGGGATCCGGCTCTGTGGTGTATTTTATATTCGCAACGAGGTTGCTGTTTTGAGAAAATAGTTTGATTACTTGCCCAACGTTCGGGAAGTAAGTCCATCTAATTGAGTCGGCATAAGCGACAGGCCGGGGTACGGTCTATGAAGGTGTAAGAGGCTGGGTAACAGTCCATCCACGCGTGAGTGGCCGGGTAACGGTCTAGCGCGAGGTCCTAATGCGGCCTAGGTGATGACCGGCGAGCAATTCATCCATCTACAGTAGAAAAGGTTACTTATTGGTATCTTTGCCTGATCAGCAAGATATCAGGTTTATGCCAAAATTCTTTTCTTTCCAAATTCATTGGATATTACAACTTTGTTCATACTTTACATGATAGAGGTTTTCAGGAAATGTATGAGAGATGTATATATGGATATATATATCAGGACTTAATGAAGTATCTCGTAACTTCATTTCTTTTGAATGATATTTCAAGGATTGAATCTATTCAAATCATATCTTGTAGTCTCATCTATGTGATGAACTTTTGACACGATTATACCTTGAACGGTGGTAGTTCAAGTAGTATTCGGAAAAGATATAAATATATTGGAGTATCTTGTAACTTCATCTTTTAAACTTATATCTAGTAAATGATTATTTTGTGCATGTCAAAGATTTTCAGAAAAACTTTGAGACAAGGTTAGATATATGAGATCACCTTGCAACAATATTTTTATTCAGTTATAAACTGGAACTTTGTGTATATGATGCATGGAAGAGGATTTCCAAGATTTTGAAAAGTATATATACATATATACTGAATATTTTGCGACTTTGTCGCGTTAAGATATCAAACTTGGTTCATTTCTTCTTGACCAAGACTTTCATGAGTACGATGAGAATGCTTATACATTGTTAATTATTATATATATTATTTCGGTGGGCTTGTTGCTGACCCTTGCTTTCTTCTTTCATCACACAACAACAGATAGAAAAGATGAATATGACCAAGATTCCAATTCGCAAGCAGTTAGGAAACATTCCGCAGTTCTCTGGAGGCGTTGATGCCGCAGTAGCCGAGGTAGGAATTACCAGTAGGCTAGGCTTTCAACTTTTGATGCTCCAGACATATGTATCTATATGAATTGTAATATTGGCAAGGAAATGTAAATTTATTCAGAAATCCTTTCGAGGTATAACGATTTATAATTGTGGAATAAATTGACTTGGCTTATTTTTGGTATTCATCTCTGAGACTATAACTTGTGGTGTGTGTGTATATTATGGGGTCACAGTACGCAGTAATTGATTGTTTATTAAGATTAAGTGTTATTAAGGGAAATGGAACTCGTGACAACCCGGATCCCCGACCCCGAATTTGGGGGTGTTACAGAAATGGTATCAGAGCTAAGCGTTATAAACCTCAGAGATGATGTGGCGTTATGATAATAAGTTCACTAAGATAATAAGAACTCTTGCCAAGTTCATAGTCGGACTACTTAAAGTAGCACTGACAGTTAAAACCCTTACGGGAACCCTTATAAATATCGTGATAGTAACATAGTTCGTTCTCGTATAGGGCAGCGGGGCACCGAACCCTAAGGTTCAGGAGCATCAGTATGAGGATGTTTTATTACATGTTGGAGATCAAATTGTGAATCCGATAGAGTACCCTAACGAGGGACCGGATGAGATTCATATTGAGAATGTTGCGGTCGAGGATGTTATCCCAGAAGGGATAGTTGCTGGGGAGGATCTCGTGGAGGATCCTAACGAGAATGAAGAGAGGACCGTTGAGGAATTGATGACCGTAGTCAGGGCGACTACCAGAGCAAGAATGGCCGCGAGGGTGGCACTAGAGGATGAAGAGTTACCAAGGGCACAAAGGTTAATGAGGGCAGAAGGGGCCAATTATACCAGTATCAGACCCTATTCCAAAGGTTCCCGAAGACATCCATGAGGTTCCACCAATTCCTGTTCCCTCCCCTGTACAGAGCCCAGCACCTATTGAGGAAATGCCACCTTTATCTCCTGCACCATTTTCACCTGATACCGTGCTTGGTTATCCATTTGGATCCCCTAGGCCTGCACCACCTGCACCCCATGGATTGCTAGATGCTACCACTCAGGCTTCTCTTATCACCGATTATTATATGACTTTGGGTGGTCTGTCTGAGGCCCGTAATGTTAGAAGTGATCTGTTGGACCGACTTACTGCACCAAGAATTGAGGGCGGGGTACTTCCGGTAGGACTAGCATATAGTATGGAAAGGATTGAGGCTACCACCCGAATTACAGCTAGAGGCCATCTTGAGGGTCAGGTTGATCCAGCTCTACTTGCAACTATCTTAGACCTCATCACCTCTGTGATGGAGCAGGTTAGGGATGTCGTGTGTGCCCGTATTTCTTGATCCATGGTAGTGTGCAGAGCCAGAGCGATCAGACAAGGGTTTCATGTAGTACCGCTTTTGGAGGATTAGCCTAAGTTATGAATGATTAGTTTTAATGACTAGATGATTATCTATGGTAGTACTTTTGGGATATAAGCGATCAGATCAAATGATGTAATTCTCTTTAATGTGTTCAGTTGTTGTACCCTCGAACAAATGGTTATGTATATATTCGTTAATTTTAGTTCAGATCAGTTTGTTGGTGATAAGTTCATATTGTTAATTGCACTATTAACACTTAAGAGAGTGTCATGAAGTTAATAGAACTTGAGATTTCATAATTTGCAATCATGCAAGGACTGAACGAGGGAAAGACTTAAGCAAATTAAGTAAGACAAATATCCAGAGATTCTCAAAATTTTTCCAAGCATTATGCCCCCACGAGGAATAAGATTAAGGGCAAACCTTGAATGTGATAATCAGGGAGGTCGCAATTAAGATATAAGGAACCAATAACATAATGAAGTGGAAAACAAGGATTTTAACCTATAAGATAACTCCAAGTATGGGAGAAGGATGAAACATTTCATACTAAGGAAACAGAAGGTCGAGTAAGGAAAGGAGACCCGAGACGGTACTCCTATGTAGCAATTCATGGACCTGTCTAAAAATAACTTAGACTATTATCCCCAACCACCACCCTGAGGAGACAGTGCAGTGGGAAATTATTTCAGGACCTTTAAGTCGCTAAGCTCTCAGAATTCCCAGGAACAAGCGAACCCAGTAGAGGCGAGAGCCTAGCTAAAGGAAATATAGGAATCATTTGAGATTCTAAATGAATGATGAAGCACAAAAGACTGTTTTTGTCACTTACCCTCCTAAGAGAGAGACCACCCGCTGGTGAAAGACCAAGAAAGGCACGGAGCCAGAAGATATAATAAACTGATTAAAGTCCAGACAATTACTTTCGGGAAAGTACTTCCCAAGGCTATGGAGGTAGTGTAAAAGCTTTAGAGCCAGAACAAAAGCGGACGAGTATGATGAATTAAGAATCTAAGTTGTAAAAGTTGTAAAGATTCATTCTGAGGACAAAAATCCCAGAACTGACGTGATGTTTGAAGTAAATAATTAGCGGGTTCATGAAATGATTGTAAAAGAAAGGAAAATAAAAAGAAACTGAAGTGGAAAGGAATATAAAGGCGATAGAATTTGAGGAATGATAAGGGAGTGGGGTGTGAGGAAACCCTAAAGAATCATAGTAATAGAAATAGAAAAGTATGTGATCGTCAGGATGAGGATGATTCACTATGAGTTAAAGTTGATGGTTGAAGGCATAAGAGATATACATATTGTACCCCCTTTAAGTTGGGAGAATTCGAGGAAACCTTGAGATAGTTCGAAGGATAAATAATGAGACACGGATAGACTGAGGAGACAAGGAAGTAAGAAATTAGGAAAATTGGATGAAGGAAGTGACCTTCAAGAATGTGGAGTGTAAGACCGGTGGCTTGATACCCCGGAAGGGAGACGCCAGGAATGAGATATATCCCAACATTGAGATGACTGTTGAGATAAACAACAAAATTAAATACAGAATTATTAAGAAGAAGTTCACGTAGAACATGACCAATATCTTCCAGAACATCCTTGTTATCATTACCGAATCAGGCAAGAAAAGTGGATAACCGTTATTGTCTTTTGGAGGCCATATGGATTGACCTCATTTTGGATAAGGATATTATTATGAAATTAGGAATATACTATCGAGGTGGGAATGATTGAATAAAGACACCCTCATCAGGGATTAAAGGTTGAATGAAGGATAGAACCTCGATAACTTGAGATGAATCCTAGGGGAATGCATAAAGGTTGGCATTTCGCCCTTAATAGGGACATTATGAGTTTTGGCAGTATGAATTGGAAAAGATTAAGGTAACAACAACCTTTAAGAATCAGTAGAGAAATTTTTCAGAAGTATATAGACAATGATTCTAGTATTAATAAATGGTATCTTGATATGCCCTGTATCTAGGGAATACAGGAGGAACGATTCAAGGATAACCTTAGAGGTTTACAAGGAGAAAGGTAATATTCAAAATTCTCAAGAATAAAAATGTTGATAAAGGAAATATGACATAATTATAATGATGCCAAGTGGGGCACATGTTAAACCACAAGAAAGTATGGATCGAACCAGTAAAGGCCGAAATTGTTCAGGGCAATTAGGGCCTAAGATAAAAGATGTTCTAAGTATGATTGAGAGTCAGTCGTGACAATGATTAACCTCTAAAGACTGAAGCAATAACTTATGGAAAAATGGTGATATTTTTTTTACTCATCAGATTTTAAGGAAAACATCTTCACATAAGCAATGATTGAAATAAGGTAGAAAATTTATTTGGAGGTGGTTAAAATGACATTGACTGTAAGGAAATTTTACTATCAGGAAAGGCCAAAAAGGTGGCCGACACCTTAAAGGTAAGAGGATAATTATAGGCGCTTGTGCCAAAGGAATGCAGTGATAATGGTTGAAGTCGTGAAGGTTGTACTATGGTTTGGAAGATTGACATTCCTTCTGATGACTGTGCAATACCCAACCGTAATTGTATTTGGTAAAGGTTTAATTCGTGTAATCGCCATGAGCGGGCTATCTATCTTAGAAGGAACTATCTTGAGAATAAGCCAGGACCATGTTTCAAAAATGACTAAACGAACCTTTGAGTTAAGTATTCTATTGAAGGCATATGATTAAGAATGGTATTAACCTGCTATCGTTGCTTTGATTGAAACTCTTCTGCAATTTTATCTGCTTCATGTCATGAATGTACGTCAGGATCTGGAATGTTCTTCATAAATTATGAATGGTGATTATGTTAACTCCTTATAAGAATTCGATAAGGTAGGTATGGACTTTGTATGGTTAGATATTAAGATTTCATGGAAAATGAATGACGACAGTGGGTCAGCGGTGGACCATAGTATTGCAGCAATGATTCTGCGAGTAATGACATGATAACAACCGTGAGAGTTGTATTGTAATGGATGTTAAGATTATATACCACTAATCGGGTCGTGGTAACGTACAAGTTATCGTTGATAGGCTAATTAAGTCGATTATCTACTTATGATATATTTATTCCTTCTTATCCATAGAGAGTCGTATTACTATACGAGGAAGGTTGCGGTGCAAGCATAGAATTCTAGTAACGATGATGTCTAGAATAAGATCCCAGATTCGATTTTTCAATGTCGAGGGAGTTTCAAAGGTGATTGTGTATAAGCTCGAGGAAGAGCATGGGTCCATAGAATGATGGACGGAATAGCAAAAATATTTAGGCATGTGAAATACGATGTTATAATACTTGATGTTAATATATATACGTATATGTTTTGTTCTTCTATGATAAACCTCTATAGTTCAGAGGTAGATTCCAAGCCAGATATTTGGTGGCAGTATATTTTTATATATATACAATTCTCTTCAATTCGTTCTTTTCTCTCCTTTTCATTTCATGTAAGCTGAGAAGAACAACCCTTCCAGAAGGGGAGGTATTGCCGAATGACTATCTATCTATATGATAGAAGCATAGTAGGATGCCATCTATTATTTAATTGCTTGTCAAGTACTAAAGGCTGGCCAACTTCTGTACTAACTATGCGATGTTACAAGTGTTCATGATCATAGTGATCTCTCAATAAATTCTTTTACTTCTATATGATTGATCAAACTTTGGAAAATTGAAACAGCTGAAAAAGGAGTAGTATGAATATAGTGGTATTCGGAATAAAAACACATTCGTGATACTAAGGTTGACGCGTGTATTAAAAGGTTATAGAATGCTAACGAGCAAAGGTATAACCAGTATAATATTAGGAACGGAAGATAGTAGCGATTACGAACTGGAAAAGAGTGGGTATTGAGAAGCAAAAGCTATAATTCTAGAAGTTATGATGAGAGACTGTGCAATAGACTTGAAAGAATTTGAAATGGTCACTTAACACGGATTGGGTTTTCTTACGACAATAGATCATATGTCATTATCGAGATGTCGCCTTATAAGATCCTTGAGGGAAGACAATGTCGATCTCCCTTATGTTAGGATGAAGATTGCAGAGCGCAAGATGCTCGGACCAGCAGTGGTCCAAAGGACCAAGGATATAATAGATCTAATCAGAGGACGGCTGGTAGTAGCCAAGATGGACATAAGAAGTACGTTGATTTGACACAAAAGGACAAAGAATAGGAAGTAGGGGACCTAGTGCTGTTATAGGTATTCCCTTGGAAAGGATGGATGAGGTTCGGAAAAAAAAGAAGGGGAAACTAAGCCCAAGATACATTGGACCTTTTGAGATATTAAGAAGGATTAGAAAGTTAGCTTACGAGTTAGCCTTACCCCCGAACCTACAACAAGTTCATAACGTGTTCCATGTGTTAATGCTAAGGAAGTATCATCGGGATGCCAGACACATAGTGGAGTACGAGCAGGTGGATATGCAACCAGATCTGACTTACGTGGAGAAACCAGTAAAGATTCTGGATAAGAAGGAGCAGGTGCTTCGGAACAAAGTGATCAAGTTAGTCAGAGTGCTATGGCGGAATCATAATGTGGAGGAATCAACTTGGGAACTAGAGAGCGCAATGCTAGAAAAGTACCCCCATTTGTTTTCTATCTCATTCCGGGACGGAATCCTTTTAAGGAGGGGAGACTGTAATAACCCCAAAATTTTTGAACTTTTTGTAACCCTTATGAATAGTGATTTTGCTGATTATGCTCAATAAGAAAACTTTTCTTGCCACACTATGTAGGGGTTCTTTGATTGATATTCCGAGATTTTATTAGTACTCTATATGGTATATAAGTGTATGTAAAGATCGTCAGAATCCAAATCCGAACACTTTGATTTTTCCCGAAAATCCACCAGATATCGAAAGAATTTAGTATAAGGTAATAGGATAAAAAGGATTTAAATTCAAGGATTTTAAGAGAGGATCATAAAAGGAATATAATGTATTGAGAAAGGTTAAGGGAACCCAAGTAATAAGATCCTGGGTATGATCCCTCAAACGATAAACGAGAACGAAAGTTAAGCGAACCGTATAACAGATCAGCGGTCATTAGGAAAGTTATTAAGAGTTAATCAAGGAGGTTAGGGATGATGATGTCATCAAACCAATAAGAAGAGGATAAGTGTGGGAGGGTGACATCACATGATACCTAAGCATGACATAAGGGAAAGAGGTGTGGTTGATTAATAACCACACAATTTTTCATGGTTAAAAAGGTAATTAATCAAAAACAAAAGCTAGCAACCAAGCAAACAAATCACAAAACACAAAAACACAAAGTTTATTTCACTTTCTTCATCAAAGCTCTCGGCTTTCTTCTTCTTCAAAGAAAGAAAAAGTCAAAATCCTAGATCCATGCTTTGTTAATTAGCAAGGTAATTATCTAAGGTTCCTTGTGTATAGATATAGATATCTATAAGTTTAAGCTTCAATTTCCTTCACAATCTCTTCCTAAAAATCATGGAAGAAGAGGGTGAATAGTGTTTTTCAAGAACTTAAAATTTTGTTCTTAAGTTTTTGTTTAGATTAAGCTTTGGTAAGGACATTCAAGGGTGATTCCAAGCTCCTTAGTTACTTTTACTCACCAAGGAAGGTATAACCTCATACCCTAGCCCTAGTTTTGTATATTTAGAGTTTTGTGTTTTGTATGGTACATAAGATGCTTGGTTATTGTGTATTTAGAGATGGGTTAGTGTTATGATGTGTTTGGAGTTGTAAATCTTGATAATTAGTTAAAGAACTTAAGTAAGCTTTTAGTTCATGATTGGAAAGTAGTATAAGTTGATAATATTGAGTTTTTGGGGCTGTTATGGTGAATTATGGATGGATTTTGGTTGTGATGTTGATTGTGGGTTGATTGTGGGTTGATTTGGAGTGGTATAAATTTGGGTAATCGCGTATACATAGCCGTCGTAATGCCGATTTACCTTAGACTGTTTTTGTTCTTAACATCAGAACCCTTGAACTCACTGTTAGGTTTTGACCATTGCCATGTTTAGATAGTTCATGTTATGATCTTCGTTTTGATATGTGGTTCGTTTGATTCCGATGTACGGTTTAGGAGAAATGACCGTTTTAAGTAACGGCGTTTCGCGAATGAAACATTTCCCCTCGCCTTACTTTGAAACCTTGGTAAAGGACCTTAAATGACTAATTGGGATATAAAACAATTATTTTAAGTGGATTAGGCAGTTGTTAAGGTACTCGCGAAAGAATCGCTTTAAAATTCTTAATAGTTAATTTATTAAAAATGGTGGAGCCGAGGGTACTCGAGCGACTTAAGTGAATCGTTAAGCGCATAAGCGAACGTTAGGGGTCTAATTGGTTAAAGTCTAGTTTCTTAAGCGACCGGGGTTTAATTCCGAATTATGTTGTTGTTCATAGGTTATCAGACCCACTCTAAGCTTAAGTCTATCCGGGAACACTCAAGAAAGTTTTCTACCCGTTATACTGTTGTTGTGATGTATATATGTATATGCATTATCTTGTGATAGATGCATGTTAGTTAATTAGCAAATCTTACGATATATTGGAGCATGTGATATGGTATATATGCATGCCTATTTCATAATCTTGTTATATATTGTTGATTCAATTGCTTATAAGTTGCATAATACCTATGCTAGAGATAAGCAGTAGTTGCGTATACCCTTAGTATAGGGGACCCAAAGGTGAACATATTTCTAAACCGGGAGTCGATGTTCCCGAGTATAATATATATATATATATATTTATATATATATATTGATATAGTTTTCAAAACTATTAATCGAATAAGGTTTACTTTATTCGAGGACTTATGACTCCGCTTACTTTATTTAATGAATATTATTTTTAATATTCATTTGAGGACTCATGACTCCGCTTAATTATTAAATAATATTCTTTATTTTATTAAAGAATAATATTTCGATAATCAAACTTATTTTCGATTATTCAAATAAAGATCATACTTTCGTATAAGTATATCTTTGGTTATTTATTATTCATTTCAAGTATAAGTTTTAAAACTTTTACTTCAATTATTTTTATAAGGATTATCCTTTTGGGAATATTATTTAAATAATAATATTCAGATATTTTCTAATATATCGGGACTGATTTATTTCATTAAATCAGCTTTACTCCAAACATTCTTAAAAATGTTTTCGAGTCTTCAAAATGATTTTAAAAGTTAGAGCGGATCCAAAAACTCGTTTTCAGAATTAAGGTCTTCCTTTCGAAGGAGACTTGAATATTCGCTCAAAAATCTTGGGGATCCGGCTCTGTGGTGTATTTTATATTCGCAATGAGGTTTCTGTTTTGAGAAAACAATTTGATTACTTGCCCAATGTTCGGGAAGTAAGTCCATCTAATTGAGTCGGCATAAGCGATAGGCCGGGGTACGGTCTATGAAGGTGTAAGAGGCTGGGTAACAGTCCATCCACGCGTGAGTGGCCGGGTAATGGTCTAGCGCGAGGTCCTAATGCGGCCTGGGTGATGACCGACGAGGAATTCATCCATCTACAGTAGAAAAGGTTACTTATTGGTATCTTTGCCTGATCAGCAAGATATCAGGTTTATGCCAAAATTCTTTTCTTTCCAAATTCATTGGATATTACAACTATGTTCATACTTTACATGACAGAGGTTTTCAGGAAATGTATGAGAGATATATATATGGATATATATATCGGGACTTAATGAAGTATTTCGTAACTTCATTTCTTTTGAATGATATTTCAAGGATTGAATCTATTCAAATCATATTTGTAGTCTCATCTATGTGATGAACTTTTGACACAGATTATACCTTGAACGGTGGTAGTTCAAGTAGTATTCGGAAAAGATATAAGTATATTGGAGTATCTTGTAACTTCATCTTTTAAACTTATATCTAGTAAATGATTATCTTGTGTATGTCAAAGATTTTCAGAAAAACGTTGAGACAAGGTTAGATATATGAGATCACCTTGCAACGATATTTTTATATAGTTATAAACTGGAACTTTTTGTATATGATGCATGGAAGAGGATTTCCAAGATTTTGAAAAGTATATATACATATATACTGAATATTTTGCGACTTGGTTGTGTTAAGATATCAAACTTGGTTCATTTCTTTTTGACCAAGACTTTCAAGAGTACGATGAGAATGCTCATACATTGTTAATTATTATATATATTATTTCGGTGGGCTTGTTGCTCACCCTTGCTTTCTTCTTTCATCACACAACAAAAGATAGAAAAGATGAACAGGACCAAGCTTCCAATTCGCAAGCGGTTAGGAAACATTCCGCAGTTCTTTGGAGGCGTTGATGCTGCAGTAGCCGAGGTAGGAATTACCAGTAGGCTAGGCTTTCAACTTTTGATGCTCCAGACATATGTATCTATATGAATTATATTAATGGCAAGGAAATGTAAATTTATTCAGAAATCCTTTCGAGGTATAACGATTTATAATTGTGGAATAAATTGACTTGGCTTATTTTTGGTATTCTTCTCTGAGACTATAAGTTGTGGTGTGTGTGTATATTATGGGGTCACAGTACGCAGTAGTTGATTGTTTATTAAGATTAAGTGTTATTAAGGGAAATGGAACTCGTGACAACCCGGATCCCCGACCCCGGATTTGGGGGTGTTACAAAAGCTGATCTATAATCCCTTGATAAAAATGTGTACTACTTAAGAGATTTTATAAAATCGGCATCAGTTTTTTTTAAATGATTAAAATGTGGATTTTCAGTCCCAAAGGGGGATAAATGTTTTATTGAATAGTGGATCTGGACTGAGACGCGAGTCCCTTCCACACTTATATTGTAGGCTTAAAACTTGCCCAGGGATCCCATTAATGTTTTAGAACCCAGCGAGGTTCGGGATTACTTCGCGGCTGATCACCGGCTGTAATCCGTAACATCATAAAATGATTTTGAAAAATGTTTTGAATCAAGCAAATGATGCCATCACCCAAAGTTTTATCTCTTGTTATTATTGGTTATGTCTTCACAATGTCATTCTTTTATGTATATCTCAATTTATGTTTTGTACCATATAGTTTAGCACTTGTTGAGCATTTGGCTCACTTCTTGCTTTACCCTGATATTACAGCTAGCAACTATGGTTAGATTCAAGCAGACAGCACGTAAGACCTGTGACGCTGATGCGTATGTCCGAGCTCAGGTAGAATAAGAGATAGTTTGTGTGAGGACTCGGTATTAAAATCAGTTGTAATAGATGGTAGTGTTGGGCTGTTCCAAACCCTAAACTGTAAGGTCTTGGATTCGATTATGTTTACATTCTTTTAAATATTGTAATAGTTATATTTATTTTGTTTGTTAAGTTGGGGGTGTGACAGGTTTTGGTATCAGAGCTACGGTTTAGAGTCCCTGGACAGCCCAAATAGGTTATAGGATATATGTATAGGTTATAGATAATATGCGAGAGAGTAGGTAAGTAAATTTATTATTATTAATACTCCTCTTATTAGTTTGTCAGAAAAGGGCGCATTCCTCGTCATCCTCTGGGTCGGACGACACTATTGCTTTCTCCGTGTATGCTGAGTTGAGGCGCGAGTTTGACATGCTTAAGGGCAAGTACAACCGATTGATAGACCGACTGAAGAACGTGTACCCGGACAGCCGAAACTATGAAGGGAAGCCTAAGGAGCAGATGACTGCGAGACTTGAGACTTTGGTTCAGTACGTCAACACTAAGCTTGAGGAGATGCCATCACACCGAGACCGTACCATTCAGTATGTCATCCAGATGGTGGCGGATGAGCTCCAGAGCATTGTGAAGACGCTTCGAGAGGAGAAGACTACCAAGCCCCGTTCCGATGGAGTGGAGCCTTAGTTCTTTCCATTATCTACCTTCCATGTTGTAGTATTATCATACTTCGTAGAATTCCCAGTTGTTTCCTTTAAATAAGCATGTTATTCCTATAATCAGACTTTGTCCTAATCCTGATGTATTATGACCTTCAAATTTCAATTATTATGCACTATCGTTCCATTTGCTCTCAACTGTTATTTTACGCCTTTGTATCCATCACCATATCTGTTTAATTCGAAACTTGACCTCATATGTAAATAAGAATACCATGCGATACCCTCGAATTATTTCATCATTCATACCTGTTTTGACATAACTCTTATTTCAGGATCATGCCACCCAAAAAGAAGAACCCAACAACCACATCTACCACAGATCCAAATATTCTTCGATTACTGGAAACCTTGTAACAGCAAACCAATGCTATAGCTCAACAACAACTAACTCTTCAACAACAATTTGAAAACCAAGATAACCGTGAACCACACCAACCACCTGATCCACCAGTACCACCTCTACAAGTTGTCACTTTTAAGGCTTTTCAGAATGTGAATCCACCTGCATTTCATGATACCACTGATCCAATAATAGCTAACACATGGATTAAGGAAATAGAAAGGGCTTTTGAGTTACTACAGTTAGGGGACGATCAGAAGACACCATATACTACTTACTTCTTGAAGGGCGAAGTCATCTATTGGTAGAATCAGTAAAAGCTATGGAAACAACTCAGCAAGTTTGTCGGGAAAGATTTAAGAAGTTATTTCTGGAAAAGTATTACCCTAAGTACATGCAGAATCAGATGGAGCTTAAATTTCTTGAATTGAAGCAAGGGAACATGACTGTACTGGAATATGAGAAGAAATTCAAAGAGTTGTCAAGGTTTGTGACAAAGTATACCAGCAGTGAGGAGGAAAAAGCAAAGAGATTTCAACAAGGATTAGAGCCTTGGATCAGAGATAGAGTGGCTATGTTTGAGCTTGATACTTATGCGGGAGTAGTACAGAAAGCTGCTCTGATTGAAAATAATGGGATGCAGTCAAGAAAGGAAAAGGATAACAAGAAGAGAAAGGTTCCATTTTATGGAGAAAAGTCTGAAGCCGGAAATTCACAAGATCGGAATGTAAAGTGGTTTGGATTCCATAAAGGCAGAAATTTTCAAAAGAAAGGGAATTTGGGAAAAAGACAAGAATCGAAAGGGAACAACCAGACAAGTCAAGGGCAAGTTGGAGAAAACAGATTCCAGAGACCGGAATGCAAGCATTATGGAAGAAGGCACCTCGGAGTGTGTAATAAGATGAGCATGACAAGCTATAGGTGCAACCAAAAGGGACATTTGGCAAACGAGTGTAAGATGCCGAAGCCAGGAGTTACATGTTATAAGTGTGGAAAGACTGGACACATAGCTAGGGAGTGCAAGACAACCGGACCAGTCAAAGCTCTAATGAATGTCGCAAGTACCAGTGCAAGCGTGCCAGCCGAGGTATTGGCATTACCTCCATCACCTACAACAACTCCGCAAGCAACAGCAAGGACATTCGATTTGAACATGAAGGACGCTGTTCAGAACTCTGAGTTGATAGTAGGTATACTTTTACTAAATAATGTCAAAGCTAAAGTATTAATTGATTCGGGAGCAACGGGATCTTTCATATCATAAACTTTTGTTGATAAACTTCAATATGATAAAATGAATATGAGCGAGGTAGTAAATGTGGTAATTGCGAACCAAGAGAAGATTCCTGTGAATCAATTATGTCCGAAGTGTGAGATTGATATTTCCGGGCATAAATTTTCAGCCGACTTGATACTCTTCAAGTTGAGAGAGTTCGGTATAATTTTAGGTATGGATTGGTTAGGGAAGAATAACGCCCAGATTAATTGTAAGACCAAGAAAGTGTATTTAAAGACGAAGAGTGGAGAGAAGGCAGTATTTAAGGGACAGAGGCAAGAGCAACTGTTTCTTACAATCGTTCAGGCTAAGAAGCTACTTAGAAAAGGTTGTGAGTCGTTCCTAGCTTATGTAGTGGATTCAGAAAAGGGCAACCCCAGTATAGAAGATATCCCCGTAGTTAACGAGTTCCCAGATGTGTTTCCAGATGAACTACCGGGCTTACCACCAGATCGACAAATCGAGTACGAGATCAACCTTGCTCCGGGAACATAACCAGTTTTAAAGGCCCCATATAGGATGGCACCAGCAGAAATGAAAGAGTTGGCGAGCCAGCTACAAGAATTTATGGAAAAAGGAGTGATACGGCCAAGTACGTCGCCATGGGGAGCACCTGTTCTGTTTGTAAAGAAGAAAGATGGAAGTATGCGGCTATGTATAGATTATCGGGAGTTGAATAAGGTGACGATTAAGAACTGCTACCCGCTACCAAGAATTAATGACCTATTTGATCAACTGAAGGGAGCAAAGTGCTTTTCAAAGATTGACTTGAGATCAGGATACCATCAACTAAAGATCCAGGAAGAAGATATTCCCAAGACAACATTTAGGACCAGATCCGGACAT
Source organism: Apium graveolens (assembly GCF_009905375.1). NCBI lineage: Eukaryota > Viridiplantae > Streptophyta > Magnoliopsida > Apiales > Apiaceae > Apium > Apium graveolens. The sequence goes on along the minus strand of NC_133649.1, from coordinate 122,963,284 downwards.
TATGAATTCTTAGTAATGCCGTTTGGATTGACTAATGCCCCGACCGCATTTATGGATCTGATGAATCGGGTATTTAAAAAGTATTTGGACAAGTTCGTAGTGGTATTTATTGATGACATCCTTATTTATTCTAAGTCGGAAGAAGAACATAAGCAGCACCTATGGATATCATTGGAGATACTCCGGCAAGAGAAGTTGTATGCCAAGTTTTCTAAATGTGAGTTTTGGTTAAAGGAAGTTCAATTTTTGGGGCATGTCATTGGAAATGAAGGAGTTAAAGTAGATCCGGCAAAGATAAAGGCGATTATGAGTTGGGAGAGGCCAAAGACACCTACAGAAGTGTGAAGTTTTCTAGGATTGGCAGGGTATTATAGAAGGTTTGTCAAGGATTTTTCGAAAATCGCCACACCATTGACTAAGTTAACCAGGAAGAATCAGAAGTTCGAATCGAGTGCAGAATGTGAGGATAGCTTTCAAGAGTTGAAACAGAGATTAGTAACGGCTCCAGTGTTAGTATTATCAGATGACCAAGGAAACTTTGTGATTTTCAGCGACGCTTCACATAAAGGATTGGGAGTCAAGTGGGGAAGGTAGCCTACGAGTTAGCCTTACCACCTCAGTATCAGCATGTGCATAATGTGTTCCATGTGTCGTTGCTTAAGAAGTACAATCCTGACACCAGCCATGTGATAGAATATGAACCTGTAGAAATTCAGGCATACCTGTCATTTATGGAGCAACCTGTCAAATTACTCGACTGGCAAGTAAAGAGTCTTAGTAATAAGTTGGTAAAGTAAGTACTTTGGAGGAACCCCAAAGTTGAAGAATCAACTTGGGAGTTAGAGTCTGATATGCGTTCCCGGTATCCTCATCTGTTCTCTTAGATTCTGGGGACAGAATCCCTTAAGGGGGAGAGGATATTACGACCGACATTTTGTGTAATATTAATTTTGGACTTGGTATAATATTAGAGCCGAATGTAAATATACTTAATGGTTGTACGTTGTGTGAATGAAAATTTCTGCATTTTAAATTTGCTTTATGTAGTATATGATTTTTAAAAGCAAGAGTTTATTTATTTCCCTTATTTTTGATTTATATGGAATATTCTAAACCTTGGAAAATTTTCTTTTAAAAGTTATTTTATTCACAAATTTCAAAAGTGATTTTTTAAAATTTCTAAAAATCCAAGTTATTTTATGGTATAAATTTTATAATTTTTGAACTTGTATTTTATTTTATAAAAATAAATCTTTACAAATTTTATTTGTTATAATTAGCAAATTACATAGAAGCCCTTGCATGCAAATCACCCTTCTATTCTCTCAAAGGGCAAAAAAGACATTTCCAACCCCCACTAACTCACATTTTGTTAGCCAAATTACCTCCTTGACCTTGCATGCAAAATGACCTAACTGTAACACCTCCAAATCCGGGGTCGGGGATCCGGGTTGTCACGAGTTCCATTTCCCTTAATAACACCCAATCTTAATAATTAATCAACTACTCTGTACAGTGACCCCACAATAAACACACACACCACACGTTATAGTCTCAGAGATGAACATCCAAAAATAATCACAAGTCATTTTATTCCACAATTATCTGCCAATACACCTTAAAAGGTTTTCTGAATAAATTTACATTTCTTTGCCATTATTACAATTCATAAATATACATAATCTGATACATCAAAAGTTGAAAGCCTAGCCTATTGGTAGTTCCTACCTCAGCTACAACGACATCAACGCCTATAGGAAACTGCGGAACGTTTCCTATCCGCTCGCGAATTGGGAGCTTGGTCCTGTTCATCTTGCCTATTTGATGTTGTGTGATGAAAGAAGAAAGCAAGGGTGAGCAGCAAGCCCACCAAAATAATATTTATAATAACTTACAATATATGAGCATTCTCATAGTACTCAAGAAAGTCTTGGTTAAGAAGAAATGAACCAAGTTGATATCTTAATGCGATGAAGTCGCAAAATATTCAGTATATATATATATATACTTTTCAAAATATTGGAAGTCCTCTTCCATGCATAATACACACAGAGTTCCAGTGTATAACTGTATAAAAATACCGTTGCAAGGTGATCTCATACATCTAACCTTGTCTCAACATTTTTCTGAAAATCTTTGTCATGCATAAGATAATCATTTACTAGATATAAGTTTAAAAGATGAAGTTACAAGATACTCCAATATACTTATATCTTTTCCAAATACTACTTGAACTACCACCGTTCAAGTTATAATTAGTTCAAAAGTTCATCACATAGATGAGACTACAAGATAATACTTGAATAGATTCAACCTTTAAAATATCATCAAAATAAAATGAAGTTATGAGATACTTCATTTGATGCCAACATCATTTTGAAAACTTGACCCTGCCAACACTCAACAATCACCCAACCGTAGCCTTTCTATCGAAGTGCTCTGGGTAGTGTTGCAGAAATATCCAATTGGATGATGAACTCATTACGGGAGTTTGCCGCGCCAGGAAGACCACTTACGATGATCAGTCGTAGTAGTGCAACCCCACCATTTCCTACATGTAGAGGAGAACCTGTCGGATTTACTTGTCAACCGAACACTGAACTCCTAAGGAATGGACCGCCTTAGCGGAACTTCCAGGCCATTTGGGCCAATATAATAAGGCTGGGCCGGCGCCACTCGACCACTTACGCCACTCCTAGTTCAGATGAAATCCATGACTCTGAAACGTAAAGCTCGTTCCCCCTTTCCCCAAGTAGAAACTTGTTGATACGGCTCCACCAAGAAGTCGTATCTAGTTGGAAAGGAAAACTCACCGATATTTCCCAGGCGATGCCTGTTAATGGATTAACTTGTTCCAAGAATTTTACTTCCCGAGTGTTGGGTAAGTAATCAATTCATTTATCAAAACAGCAACCTTGTTGCGAATATAAAACACACCACAGAGCCGGATCCCTCAGGTTTTGAGCGAGTATTTAAATCCCCTTCGAAAGGAGGATCTTAAATATAAAAATGAGTTTTGGGATCCGCTCTAACTTTTAAAAATCATTTTGAAGACTCGCAAAACATTTTTAAGAATGTTTGGAGTGCTGCTGATTTAACAAGGTAAATCAGTCCCAATATATTAGAAAATATCTGAATATTATTAAATAATATTCCCATATAGAATAATCTTTATAAAAATAATTGAAGTAGAAGTTTTAAAACTAATACTTGAAATGAATATTAAATAACCAAAGATATACCTATACGAAAGTACTATCTTTATTTGAATAATCAAAAGTGAGTTTGATTATCGACACCTTATTCTTTAATAAAATAAAGAATATATCTCAGCAAATAATCAGAGTCATAGATCCTCAAATGAATATTCAAATAATAATCAATAAATAAATTAAGCTGAGTCATAAGCCCTCGAATGAATATTCAAAATAATATTCAATAATAAAATAAATGAGTCATAAGTCCTCGGATGAATATTCGAAATAATATTCAATAATAAAATAAAGGAGTCATAAGTCCTCAGATGAATATTCGAAATAATATTCAATAATAAAATAAAGGAGTCATAAGTCCTCAGATGAATATTTGAAATAATATTCAATAATAAAATAAAGGAGTCATAAGTCCTCGGATGAATATTCGAAATAATATTCAATAATAAAATAAAGTTATCGAATAAACCTTATTCAATTAATAATTTTGAAAACTATAACCATATATATATAAATATATATATATAAAATCTACTCGGGATCCTCGACTCCCGGTTTTAGAAAATGTTTTCACCTTTGGGTCTCTATACTAAGGGTATATGCAAATTACTGTTATTCTCTAGCATAGGTATTATCAACTGAACCAACAGATATATATGGAAAGAATACGAAACAAGCATGCATATATATACCATATCAGCATGCTTCAATATATCGCAACATTTGCTAATTAACCAACATGCATCTATCACAAGATAATGCATATACATATATACATCACAACAATAGTATAACGGGTAGAAAACTTGTCTGAGCGACTGGGGTTACAATGGCTCGGGACGAGTTTGGTAACCTATAAACAACAAGTAAGTTAGAATTAAACCAAAGTCACTTGTAAATCTATACATTAACCAACTTAGACTCTAACGCTCGTTTTGCGCTTACTGACTCTCTTAAGTCACTCGAGTACCCTCGGCTCCACCATTTTTAATAATTTAACCATTACGAGTTTTAAGGCGATTCCTTCGCGAGTGTCTTACTAACTGCCTATTACACCTTACATAAATGTTTCATACTTCAATTAGTCCTTTAAGGTCTTTAACCTATGTTTCAAAGTAAGGCGAGGGGTAAGGGTTCGTTCGCGAAACGTCGTTACTTAAAACGGCCGTTTCTCCTAAACCGTTCATCGGAATCCAACGAACCACATATCAAAACGAAGCTCGTAACATGAACTCTCTAAACATGGCAATGGTCAAAAATCTAGCAAGGGGTTCTCGGGTCCTAATGTTATGAACAAAAGCAGTCTAAAGTAAATCGGACATTACGACGGCTATGTTTACGCGATTTCCCAATTTTATATCCTTCCAATTCAACCCATAATCAAGCCACAATCACATCCCAATCCAAACTCCATCCATACCACATCCTGACAGACCCAATGAATTCAATATTAACATTTATACTTATGCTTAAGCTTGAATTTAACTATACTTAAGTTCTTTTAACCAAAACAACAAGATTCACCATCCATTTCACTACCACTCCAACCCAAATTCTAAATCAACAAGCATTAAGCTACTATATCACCATAACAACTAGAATCATCCTATTTAACAAAGTAAAGCTAGGGTTTGGAGATGATATACCTTCCTTGAAGTGGTGTGAGTAGCTAGGAAGCCTTAAGAAGTCTTGAGATGACTTAGGGATGCTTGGATCTTAAAGGAAAAACAAGAAAATCAAGTTAAAATTCTTGAAGTCACTATTCATTGTCTTTTTCATTGATTTATTGAAGAATATTGTGAATGATTTGGAGGCTTAAACTCATAGAATAGCCATAACTATGCATAAGGAATACTAGGGAATTATCTTACCAATTTAGGAAGCCTTGAACTTGAATTTTGAAAATTGTTTTCTTTGAAAATGGCAAAAGCCGAGAGCAAAGGGAGGATGAAGGAGAATTTTGTGTTTTTGTTTTGATGAAAATGAATATTTTCTTGGTTGGTTGAATTAGTTTTGTTTTGTTTTAGGTCAATTACCCATTTACCCTTGATTTTGTGTGGTTAATATTCCACCACATTTCCTTCCCTCTTATGTCATGCTTGCATCACTTTGTGATATCATCACCCCTCCTTTGTCCTCTTTCTATTGGTTGGATGACACCATCCTCTCTTATCCCTTTGATTAACTTCCTAATTGCTTGCCTAATGACCGCTGATCTGTTATACGGTTCACTTAACTTTCGTTTTCGTTTATCGTTTGAGGGATCATACCCGGGATCTTATTACTTAGGTTCCCTTAACCTTTCTCAATATATTATATTCCTTTTATGATCCTCTCTTATAATCCTTTAATTTAAATCCTTTTTATCCTGTTACCTTATACTCAATTCTTTCCGTATCTAGTGGATTTCCGGGAAAAATCAAAGTGTTCGGAATTGGATTCTGACGATCTTTACATACACTTATATACCCCATAGAGTACTAATAATATCCCAGAAGATCAATAACAGAACCCCTACATAGTATGGCATGAAAAGTTTTCTCATTTAGCAAAAACACTATTCATAAGGGTTTCAAAAATTTTCCAAAAATTGGGGTTATTACAGTCTCCCCTCCTTAAAAGGATTCCGTCCCGAAATCAGATAGAAAATGAATAGGGATACTCTCTTAGCATTGCACTTTCTAAGTCTCGAGTAAATTTTCCCACATTGTGGTTTTACCAACAAACTCTGACTAGTTTGATAACTCTTCTCCTAAGCATTTGTCCATTTTTTATCTATAACCCTTCCTGGTTGCTCCATGTAGGTTATGTCTGGTTGCATGTCTATGCGCTCATATGCCCCTATTTGTCTGGCATCCGAATTATACTTCCATAACATTGATACGTGGAACACGTTATGACTTGCTACATGTTCGGGGGTAGGGATAGCTCATATGCTAACTTCCCAAAACGTCGTAATACATCCAAGGGTCCGACAAATTGTGGACTTAGCTTTCCTTTCTTTCCGAATCTCATCAATCCTTTCCAAAGGTTTCCAGTTCGTAATCGCTACTACCTTCCGTTCCTAATATTATACTGGTTATACTTTTGCTCGTTAGAGTTCTATAACATTTTAATAACCACGTCAACCTTAGTATCACGAATGTGCTTCCATTCTGACTACCACCATAACTTTACTACTCCTTTCTCAGCTGTTTCTATTTCCCAAAGTTTGATCAATCATATAGAAGTAAAAGAATTCATTGAGAGATCACTATGATCATGAACACTTGTTATATCGCATAGTTAGTACAGAAGGTGGCCAGCCTTTAGTACTTGATAAGAAATTAAACAATAGCTGGTATCCTACTCGGCTTCTATCACACAGATAGATAGTCATTCGGCAATACCTCCCCTTCTGGAAGGGTTGTTCTTCTCAGTTTATATGAAATGAAAAAAAGAGAAAAGAACGAACTGAAGAGAATTGTATATATGCAAAAAAATATACTGCCACAAAATATCTGGCTTGGAACCTACCTCTGAATTATAGAGGTTTGTCATAGGAGAACAAAACATATGTGTATATATATCAACATCAAGTATTATCGCATTGCATTTCACATGCTTAAATATTTTTGCTATTCCGTCCATCATTCTATGGACCCATGCTCTTCCTCGAGCTTATACACAATCACCTTTGAAACTCCCTCGACATTGAAAATCGAATCTGGGATCTCATTCTAGACATCATCGTTACTAGAATTCCATGCTTGCATCGCAACCTTCCTCGTATAGTAATACGACTCTCTATTGATAGGAAGGAATAAATATTCAATAGGTAGATACTCTACTTAATTAGTCTATCAATGATAACTTATACAGTACCACGACCCAATTAGTGGTACTTAATCTCAACATCCCTTCCAATACAACTCTCATGGTTGTAATCAGCTCATTACTCGCAGAATCATTGCTGCCTTACTATGGTCCACCACTGACCTACTGTCATCATTCACTTTCCATGAAATCTTAATATCTAACCATACGGAGTCCATATATGTCGTATAAAATTCTTCTAAGAAGGTAACATAATCACCATTCATGATTCATGAAGAACACTCCTGATCCTGACATACATACCTGACATGAAGCAGATAAAATTGCAGAAGAGTTTCAATCAAAGCAACGATAGAAGGTTAATACCATTCTTACTCGCATGCCTTAAATAGAAGACTTAAGTCAAGGTTCGTTTAGTCCTTTTTGAAACATGGTCCGGGATTATCCTCCGGGTAGTTCCTTCTGAGATAGATAGCCCGCTCATGGCGATCACACGAATTAAACCTTTACCAACTACTATTACGGTTGGGTATTGCACAGTCATCAGAAGGAATGTCAATCTTCCAAACCATAATACAACCTTGACGGCTTCAACCATTATCACTGTATTCCTCTGGCACGAGTGCCTATAATTATCCTCTTACCTTTAAAGTGTCGGCCACCTCTTTGGCCTTTCCTGATAGTAAAATTTTCCTTATAGTCAATGTCATTTTAACCACCTCCAAATAAATTTTCTTCCTCATTTCAATCACTGCTTATGTGAAGATGTTTTCCTTAAAATCTGATGAGTAAAAAAAAAATATCACCATTTTTCCATAAGTTATCGCCTCAGTCTTTAGAGGTTAATCACTGTCACGAATGACTCGCAATCATACTTAGAACATCTTTTATCTTAGGTCCTAATTTCCCTGAACAGTTTCAACCTTTACTGGTTCGATCTATACTTTCTTGTGGTTTAACATGTGCCCCACTTGGCATCATTATAATTACGTCATATCTCCTTTATCAACATTTCTATTCTTGAGAATTTTGAATATTACCTTTCTCCTTGTAAAACCTCTAAGGTTATCCTTGATTCGTTCCTCCTGTATTCCCTAGATACAGGGCATATCAAAATACCATTTACTAATACCAGAACCATTGTCTATATACTTCTGAAAATTTCTCCACTGATCCTTAAAGGTTGTTATTACTTTAATCCTTTCCAATTCATACTGTCAAAACTCATACTATCCCTATTAAGGGTGAAATGCCAACCTTTATGCATTCCCTTAGGATTCGTTTTAAGTTACCGATGTTCTATCCTTAATTCCACCTTTAAAAAAGTACATGCATCCTTCCATGGATAAATCAAGTCATATATCCCTGATAAGGGTGTCTTATTCAATCATTCCCACCTCGATAGTATATGCCTAATTTTCACAATAACATCTGTATTCAAAATGAGGTCAATCAATATGGCCTCCAAAAGATAACAACGGTTATCCGCTTTTCTTGCCTAATTTGGTAACGATAACAAGGATGTTCTGGAAGATATTGGTCGTATTCAACGTGAACCTCTTCTTAATAATTCCTTGTTTACTTTTGTTGTTTATCTCAACAGTCACCTCAATGTTGGAATATCTTTCATACCTGGCGTCTCCCTTTCTGGGTATCAAGCCACCGGTCTTACACTTCACATTCTTGAAGGTCACTTCCTTCATCCAATTTTCCTAATTTCTTACTTCCTTGTCTCCTTAGTCTATCCGTGTCTCATTATTTACCCTTCGAATTATCTCAAGGTTTCATTAAATTCTCCCAACTTACAGGGGATAAAATATATGTATCTCTTATGCCCTCAACCATCAATTTTAACTCATGGTGAATCACCCTCATCCTGACAAATGCATACTTTTCTATTTCTATTGCTACGAGTCTTTAGGGTTTCCTCATACCCAACTCCCTTATCATACTTCAAACTCTATTGCCTTTATATTCCTTTCCACTTCAGTTTCTTTTTATTTTCCTTTCTCTTATCCTTATTTCATGAACCAACACAACATAAGTATTGATTTCAAACATCCCGTCATTCTGGATTCGTGTCCTCAGAACGAATCTTGACAACTTTTACAACTTAGATTCATAATTTATCATTCTCATCCGCCTTTGTTCTGGCTCTAAAGCTTTTACATTATCTCCATAACCTTGGGAAGTACTTTCCTGAAAACAATTGATTGAACTTTAATCAGTTTATTGTAACCTCTGGCTCCGTTCCTTCCTTGGACTTTCACCAGCGGGTGGCCTCTCTCTTAGGAGGGTAAGTGACAAAAACAGTCTTTTGTGATTCGTCAATCATTTAGAATTCCAAATGATTCCTATATTTCCTTTAGCCAGGCTCTTGTCTCGACTGGGTCAGCTTGTTCCTTGGAACTCTGAGAGCTTAGCGACTTAAAGGTCCTGAAAGAATTTCTCACCGCATTGTTTCCTCAGGGTGGTGGTTGGGGATAATAGTCTAAGTTCTGTCTAGAAAGGTCCATAAATTGTCGTATAGGAGTACCGTCTCGGTTCTCCTTTCCTTACTCGACTTCTATTTCCTTAGTATGAAATGTTTCATCCTTCTCCCATACTTGGGGTTATTTTATACATTTTAAATCCTCATTTTCCATTTCATTATGTTATGGGTTCATTCTATCTTGATGGCGACCTCCCTGACTATCACGTTCAGGTTTTGCTCTAAATCTTATTCCTCAAACTAGCTTTCATCTAGGATCTCATCTTTAAGCTCTTGAACATTTGGAACCCAAATCCTGTAGGAATACCTCATTATTCCCTTATCATCTTTCTTGGTATTAATCTTTTATCTAATTGTTGGCTCTCTGCCTTCATTCATCACTTTTTCTTGGCACAATAATAAATTTTCCAATAAATTCAGACCGTATAGCGATCTCAAATAGATTTTTGGTACCGGCTCCGGTTACCTTCACTTCTATTTCCATTTTTTTCAAAATCTCTTATAAACTCTCCAAAAGACATTATCATCTTTAGTCTCTCCTTTTTATTAAGGGCATAAGCCACCATATTGGCTTTCCCCAAATGATAAAGAATCTCCCAATCATAATTCTTGATTAGCTCTAACCGCCTCCTCTGGCGTATGTTGAGCTCTTTCTACGTAAAAATGTACTAGAGCTCCTATGGTTTGTGTAAATCCCGCACTTCTCTCCATACAAGTAGTGCCTCCAATCTTTAGGGTAAAACTATTGCCACGAGCCTAAGCTCATGGGCGGGGATATCGAATTTTATATTCCCTTAATTGTCTTGATGCGTACGCGATTACCTTATCGTGCTGCATAAGCACGCACCCTAAGCCCTTGTGCGAAGCGTCACTATACTTCACAAAATCTCCTTTTCCATCCGGCAACACCAGCATAGGGGCCCTCACCAACCTTTGCTTCAGTTCTTGAAAGCTGTTCTCGTATTTCTCTGTCCATTCAAACTTCTCAGTCTTACGAGTAAGCCACGTTAAAGGGGGCTACTATCTTTACAAACTTGAACGAACCTCCGGTAGTGATCGACCAATCCTACCTCTGGTAGTCGACCTAACCATGGTCATCAATTCATCAGTGGTCCTTTATCATTCTTGTCAGGATCCTCCATTAGATCCTCCTCAGCAACTGTCCCTTCTAGGACAACATCCTCAACCGCTACATCCTCAATATGAACATCATCTGATCCCGCGTTAGGACGCTTTATCGGATCCATAATCTGATCTCCAATAAGTAATAAAACATCATCGCGTTGTTGCTCCTCAACCTCAGGGTTCGGAGTCCCGCTACCATATACGATAACGAACTACGCTTCTATCACGACATTTATAAGGGTTCCCATAAGGGTTTTAACTGTCAGTACTACGTTAGGTAGCCCGACTATGAACTTGGCAAGAGTTCTTATTATCTTAGTGAACTTATTATCCTTACGTCACATCATCTCTGAGGTTTATAACGCTTAGCTCTGATACCACTTCTGTAACACCCCCAAATCCGGGGTCGGGGATCCGGGTTGTCACGAGTTCCATTTCCCTTAATAACACCCAATCTTAATAATTAATCAACTACTCTGTACTGTGACCCCACAATAAACACACACACCACACGTTATAGTCTCAGAGATGAACATCCAAAAATAATCACAAGTCATTTTATTCCACAATTATCTGCCAATACACCTTAAAAGGTTTTTCAAATAAATTTACATTTCTTTGCCATTATTACAATTCATAAATATACATAATCTGATACATCAAAAGTTGAAAGCCTAGCCTATTGGTAGTTCCTTCCTCAGCTACAGCGACATCAACGCCTATAGGAAACTGCGGAACGTTTCCTATCCGCTCGCGAATTGAGAGCTTGGTCCTGTTCATCTTGCCTATCTGATGTTGTGTGATGAAAGAAGAAAGCAAGGGTGAGCAGCAAGCCCACCAAAATAATATTTATAATAACTTACAATATTTGAGCATTCTCATAGTACTCAAGAAAGTCTTGGTTAAGAAGAAATGAACCAAGTTGATATCTTAATGTGATGAAGTCGCAAAATATTCAGTATATATATATATACTTTTCAAAATATTGGAAGTCCTCTTCCATGCATAATACACACAGAGTTCCAGTGTATAACTGTATAAAAATACCGTTGCAAGGTGATCTCATATATCTAACCTTGTCTCAACGTTTTTCTGAAAATCTTTGTCATGCATAAGATAATCATTTACTAGATATAAGTTTAAGAGATGAAGTTACAAGATACTCCAATATACTTATATCTTTTCCAAATACTACTTGAACTACCACCGTTCAAGTTATAATTAGTTCAAAAGTTTATCACATAGATGAGACTACAAGATAATACTTGAATAAATTCAACCTTTCAAATATCATCAAAATAAAATGAAGTTATGAGATACTTCATTTGATACAAACATCATTTTGAAAACTTGACCCTGCCAACACTCAACAATCGCCCAACCGTAGCCTTTCTATCGAAGTGCTCTGGGTAGTGTTGCAGAAATATCCAATTGGATGATGAACTCATTACGGGAGTTTGCCGCGCCAGGAAGACCACTTACGATGATCAGTCGTAATAGTGCAACCCCACCATTTCCTACATGTAGAGGAGAACCTGTCGGATTTACTTGTCAACCGAACACTGAAATCCTAAGAAATGGACCACTTTAGCGGAACTTCCAGGCCATTTGGGCCAATATAATAAGGCTGGGCCGGCGCCACTCGACCACTTACGCCACTCCTAGTTCAGATGAAATCCATGACTCTGAAACGTAAAGCTCGTTCCCCCTTTCCCCAAGTAGAAACTTGTTGATACGGCTCCATCAAGAAGTCGTATCTAGTTGGAAAGGAAAACTCACCGATATTTCCCAGGCGATGCCTGTTAATGGATTAACTTGTTCCAAGAATTTTACTTCCCGAGTGTTGGGTAAGTAATCAATTCATTTATCAAAACAGCAACCTTGTTGCGAATATAAAACACACCACAGAGCCGGATCCCTCAGGTTTTGAGCGAGTATTTAAATCACCTTCGAAAGGAGGATCTTAAATATAAAAATGAGTTTTGGGATCCGCTCTAACTTTTAAAAATCATTTTGAAGACTCGCAAAACATTTTTAAGAATGTTTGGAATGATGTTGATTTAACAAGGTAAATCAGTCCCAATATATTAGAAAATATCTAAATATTATTAAATAATATTCCCATAAAGAATAATCTTTATAAAAATAATTGAAGTAGAAGTTTTAAAACTTATACTTGAAATGAATATTAAATAACCAAAGATATACCTATACGAAAGTACTATCTTTATTTGAATAATCAAAAGTGAGTTTGATTATCGACACCTTATTCTTTAATAAAATAAAGAATATATCTCAGCTGAACATTCAAATAATATTCAATAAATAAATTAAGCTGAGTCATAAGCCCTCGAATGAATATTCGAAATAATATTTAATAATAAAATAAAGGAGTCATAAGTCCTCGGATGAATATTCGAAATAATATTCAATAATAAAATAAAGGATTCATAAGTCCTCGGATAAATATTCGAAATAATATTCCATAATAAATAAAGGAGTCATAAGTCCTCGGATGAATATTCGAAATAATATTCAATAATAAAATAAAGGAGTCAAAAGTCCTCGGATGAATATTCGAAATAATATTCAATAATAAAATAAAGTTATCGAATAAACCTTATTCGATTAATAGTTTTGAAAATTATAACCATATATATATATATAAATATATATATATAAAATCTACTCGGGATCCTCGACTCCCGGTTTTAGAAAATGTTTTCACCTTTGGGTCCCTATACTAAGGGTATATGCAAATTACTGTTATTCTCTAGCATAGGTATTATCAACTGAACCAACAGATATATATGGCAAGAATACGAAACAGGCATGCATATATATACCATATCAGCATGCTTCAATATATCGCAACATTTGCTAATTAACCAACATGCATCTATCACAAGATAATGCATATACATATATACATCACAACAACAGTATAACGGGTAGAAAACTTGCCTGAGCGACTGGGGGTTACAATGGCTCGGGACGAGTCTGGTAACCTATAAACAACAAGTAAGTTGGAATTAAACCAAAGTCACTTGTAAATCTATACATTAACCAACTTAGACTCTAACGCTCGCTTTGCGCTTACTGACTCTCTTAAGTCACTCGAGTACCCTCGACTCCACCATTTTTAATAATTTAACCATTACGAGTTTTAAGGCAATTCCTTCGCGAGTGTCTTACCAACTACCTATTACACCTTACATAAATGTTTCATACTTCAATTAGTCCTTTAAGATCTTTAACCTATGTTTCAAAGTAAGGCGAGGGGTAAGGGTTCGTTCGCGAAACGTCGTTACTTAAAACGGCCGTTTCTCCTAAACCGTTCAACGGAATCCAACGAACCACATATCAAAACGAAGCTCGTAACATGAACTATCTAAAAATGGCAGTGGTCAAAATCTAGCAGGGGGTTCTCGGGTCCTAATGTTATGAACAAAAGCAGTCTAAAGTAAATCGGACATTACGACGGCTATGTTTACGCGATTTCCCAATTTTATACCCTTCCAATTCAACCCATAATCAAGCCACAATCACATCCCAATCCAAACTCCATCCATACCACATCCTAACAGCCCCAATCAATTCAATATTAACATTTATACTTATGCTTAAGCTTGAATTTAACTATACTTAAGTTCTTTTAACCAAAACAACAAGATTCACCATCCATTTCACTACCACTCCAACCCAAATTCTAAACCAACAAGCATTAAGCTACTATATCACCATAACAACTAGAATCATCCTATTTAACAAAGTAAAGCTAGGGTTTGGAGATGATATACCTTCCTTGAAGTGGTGTGAGTAGCTAGGAAGCCTTAAGAAGTCTTGAGATGACTTAGGGATGCTTGGATCTTAAAGGAAAAACAAGAAAATCAAGTTAAAATTCTTGAAGTCACTATTCATTGTCTTCTTCATTGATTTCTTGAAGAATATTATGAATGATTTGGAGGCTTAAACTCATAGAATAGCCATAACTATGCATAAGGAATACTAGGGAATTATCTTACCAATTTAGGAAGCCTTGAACTTGAATTTTGAAAATTGTTTTCTTTGAAAATGGCAAAAGCCGAGAGCAAAGGGAGGATGAAGGAGAATTTTGTGTTTTTGTTTTGATGAAAATGAATATTTGCTTGATTGGTTGAATTAGTTTTGTTTTGTTTTAGGTCAATTACCCATTTACCCTTGATTTTGTGTGGTTAATATTCCACCACATTTCCTTCCCTCTTATGTCATGCTTGCATCACTTTGTGATGTCATCACCCCTCCTTTGTCCTCTTTCTATTGGTTGGATGACACCATCCTCTCTTATCCCTTTGATTAACTTCCTAATTATTTGCCTAATGACCGCTGATCTGTTATACGGTTCGCTTAACTTTCGTTTTCGTTTATCGTTTGAGGGATCATACCCGGGATCTTATTACTTAGGTTCCCTTAACCTTTCTCAATATATTATATTCCTTTTATGATCCTCTCTTATAATCCTTTAATTTAAATCCTTCTTATCCTGTTACCTTATACTCAATTCTTTCCGTATCTAGTGGATTTCCGGGAAAAATCAAAGTGTTCGGAATTGGATTCTGACGATCTTTACATACACTTATATACCCCATAGAGTACTAATAATATCCCAGAAGATCAATAACAGAACCCCTACATAGTGTGGCATGAAAAGTTTTCTCATTTAGCAAAAACACTATTCATAAGGGTTTCAAAAAATTTCCAAAAATTGGGTTTATTACACTAACTATGTTGGAAGGTTACTCTTGTAAATTCTCATGTCCACTCACTTCTTTTAGTCAATCAAAAGTATAAAACCAAGCACAAAATGAGAGGATCATTTCACTCACTCCACCCTCACCTCACCTCCTTCCCCTCCCTCTCGGCTCCTTCCTCTCGGCTTTTTGGCTGAAGCCCTACCCCCTCCCTTTTCTTCATTCTTCATTCAAGCACCTAACTTTCATTCAAGTAAATGTTACTTCCTATATCTTGATCATATATAATCCAAAGAAGTTTGAGTAAAAAGTTTAAGTTTTGATCTTGCATGGCATAGTTTTAGTTGGAACTCAAAGTACAATCTTAATTCTCATGGAAGTAAGGTTGTATTATTTAGGGAACTACAAGGAATGGTGAAATTCCAAGTCATGAGAATGAGGCTCTTGATTTTAATGGTCATTTTCCCTTCCATTTCATTCGGCCATGACCTTGAGGGAGCCGAATGAATGGTTCTTAATGATGTTTTGGTTGCTTTGTTTCATTTTATGTGTTTTTATGATAATAACATGAAAATCTTAGTGAAATCATGGTAAAACCCTTTGAATACTAGGTGGTCATTTAGATATAAACCATGATAGGCTTGCATGTTGAGTTAAAATGAAAATTTATTTGGAAAGCATGTTGTTTTGATTAGTAAGACTCGAAGTCATGCATGCATGCAAATTTCTCTTGAATTCTTGAAAGTTCTTGATCATTCAGATTGATATCTTGATAGTAAACCTTAATTGTAGTTAAGTTAAGATATTAATTAAGAATTGTGCTTCTTAAAATGTGATGTTATTTCGTTTATATTTATCCTAAAGGTTAAAGTTGTTGTCCTTGAAAACTTGATGACTTGTAATTTGTATAATGTGATTTCCTTTGTTTTGCTATGTTGCACCTTAGGTAAGGATGATCTCCACCAAGTCAATTTTGAGTGTAAGGGGGTTAGTACAGTAGATCACCATAGTTAAGTCATGGTTTGGGTATTTTGGTTGTTGGTGGTTGGGTTGTTAACTGAGAACCTTGGAGAAAGGAGAGTCTTAGTTTCTGCAGAAAATCAGTTTGGTACCCTAAGGTTTAGAGTGAGTTTTGACCATGTCATTGTTGTGCACTTTGAGGCCCGAGCCACCATAATCTAGAATTAGGAGTATATAAAAGGTTTTAGGTGTTTGTTGGAGGTTTACAAGTCGTTTGGTTAGGTGCAAGAGTGGAATCACAAAATCTTTCCAGCAGGGGACAGTTTTGTTGCAACTTAGAAAGAGGAAGTTTTGACCATGTCATGGGTAGGCCCTCATTAGGCCCTATTGGGGCTTAGTTAGAGGGAGTGTCAGAGGAGTTTTTCCAACCATAGTTCATAGGATTTGAGTTAGAACCATGTGTCGCAAGTTAGTTCAAGTCAGGGCGTTTTCTGCCCAGAAAAACAGGGGAACCATGGACTTAAAGCTGAGGCCCAAGGAGTCCCAAGCTAGGCCCTTGAGCCACATCGAGTTTGGAAGATTCCTTATGGTCAGAAGAGTCTAGTGTAGAAGTTTTGGAGGTAAACTTGTAGTTTAAGAGTGTCTAATGCACTCAAGAAACCATAGATGTCATTCTGAAATTTACTCCAGTGAGCACTTTCACTTACCACATAGTTTTAGAGCACTTATGAGTGAGACCTAGGTTGACCACTATGGTTGCAAGATAGTATAAAGCCATTAAAATTAAAGGCCCAAGTGAGGGTCAATAGGTTTTGGATAGTTTAGTAAAGGCACATCGAGTTAGGAGGCCAAAATTTGGAGACTTTGTCTAGTTTAGCGACCAAGTGACTAAAGTTGTGGGTCGAGATCATCCAAGCCTAGTGTTGCATTATGGTGTGTGTGATATTATTTGATATTAAAATATGATATGTGAGTATATGTGGCCATGTGTACTATTGTATTTATAAGGTGATTAGAAATTACGTGCATATAGGCCTAAGTGCCATTTGTGTTTAATTTCGGGTTGTAAATAGGTTGAGTTGTGAGAATATATTATAATGAGGTTATTATTATTTATGTAGGATCTCGAGACGAGGGTAAACTTGCCATAAAGGTTGAGTAAAGCTTCCAGTTGCTCCTACCAGCCAGACTAGACTAGCCTTTCTCAAGGCAAGTGATTCAACCTGCCTTTCGTTTTCACTGCAAATGTGTAATAATTAGTTCATATATATTGATGTGATTATCCTGAGTTATCTTGATACACTTAAAACAAGCGATACTTAAATCTATCTTTGTAGAAATGCCATGAACCCTCAAGTACATATTGATATTGCAACAGTTGTATCACGCCGGTATGTCAAAGTAATTGGAATGTCATGATAAGATAAAGATTTGATATAATACTAGATTGATCCTCTTGATTAACATGTTATTGATTCCTAAAATATTGATATCTCACCCTGATGCTTGAACCCCAATAGAAACTTTACTTGATACCTAAAAGCCAGATATTCTTCAAAGTTGTTCTTGATTGATTGATAACCCCTTTTCTTACCCTGAAGATGGACAATCCTGATATACCTTGAGCTAAAAATCACTTCTTCATAACTTAACACCCATAATATTCATGAAGCTTATCTTCTTGATGTTCTAGTACTTGTACCTTGTCGAAAACCATTGCTTTAAGCCTAGTTCGGCATTACTCTTTCATATTACCCAAGAGCCTTGCTAAATGTCCTTGTCAAAGTTCTTGCATATGGGAAACCTTTTAATTACCCTAATATAGTAAAGTCTAGTGGATCATGGCCCTGAGATTTGGTGACATATTCCCAGCGTTTCAAAGTTGATCTATAATCCCTTGATAAAAATGTGTACTACTTAAGAGATTTTATAAAATCGGCATCAGTTTTTTTTAAATGATTAAAATATTGATTTTCAGTCCCAAAGGGGGATAAATGTTTTCTTGAATAGTGGATCTGGACTAAGACGCGAGTCCCTTCCACACTTATATTGTAGGCTTAAAAGTTGCCTAGGGATCCCATTAATGTTTTAGAACCCAGCGAGGTTCGGGATTACTTCGCGGCTGATCATCGGCTGTAATTCGTAGCGTCATAAAATGATTTTGATTAAGATATGATTTTGAAAAATGTTTTGAATCAAGCAAATGATGCCAGCACCCAAAGTTTTATCTCTTGTTATTATTGGTTATGTCTTCACAATGTCATTCTTTTATGTATATCTCAATTCATGTTTTGTACCATATAGTTTAGCACTTGTTGAGCATTTAGCTCACTCATTGCTTTACCCTGATATTACAGCTAGCAACTATGGTTAGATTCAAGCGGACAGCACGTAAGACCTGTGACGCCGATGTGTATGTCCAAGCTCAGGTAGAATAAGAGATAGTTTGTGTGAGGACTCGGTATTAAAATCAGTTGTAATAGATGGTAGTGTTGGGCTGTTCCAAACCCTAAACTGTAAGATCTTGGATTCGATTATGTTTACTTTCTTTTAAATATTGTAATAGTTATATTTATTTTGTTTGTTAAGTTGGGGGTGTGACAGAATATTATTTAATAAAAGAAGCGGAGTCATAAGTCCTCGAATGAATATTCAAAATAATATTCATTTAATAAAATAAGCGGAGTCATAAGTCCTCGAATGAATGTTCAAAATAATATTCATTAAATAAAATAAAGTTATCGAATAAACCTTATTCGATTAATAGTTTTGAAAACTATATCAATATAAATATATATATATATATATTATACTCTGGAATATCGACTCCCTGTTTAGAAAATGTTCACCTTTGGGTCCCCTATACTAAGGGTATACACAACTACTGCTTATCTCTAGCATAGGTATTATGCAATTATAAGCATTTGAATCAACGAAGATATATCAAGATTACGAAACAGACATGCATATATACCATATCAGCATACTCCAATATATCGCAAGATTTTCTAATAACAATCATGCACTTATCACAAGATAATGTATATACATATATTTACATCACAACAACAGTATAACGGGTAGAAAACTTGCCTGAGCGACTGGGGGTAGTAAAAGTCCTGGGATGAGTCTGGTAACCTATAAACAAAATATAAGTTGGAATTAAACCAAAGTCGCTTAAGAATCAATACTTTAACCAATTAGACCCTAACATTCGCTTTCACGCTTAACGATTCACTTAAGTCGCTAGAGTACCCTCGGCTCCACCATTTTTAATAAATTAATCATTAGGAATTTTAAGGTGATTCTTTTGCAAGTACCCTACCAACTGCCTAATCCACTTTACATAATTGTTTTATATTCCAATTAGTCATTTAAGAGCCTTAACCAAGGTTTCAAAGTAAGGCGAGGGGTAATGGTTCGGTCGTGAAATGCCGTTACTTAAAACGGTCATTTCTCATAAATCGTACATCGGATTTAAGCGAACCACATATCAAAACGAAGATCGTAACATGAACTATCTAATCATAGCAATGGTCAACACCTAAAAGTGAGCTCACGGGTCCTGATGTTAAGAACAAAAGCAGTCTAAGGTAAATCGGGTATTAGGACGGCTATGTTTACGCGATTACCAAATTTGTACAACTCCAAATCAATCCACAATCAATCCCACAATAATTACTACAACCAAACTCCATCCATACTCTACTACAACAGCCCCAACATCTCAAGATTTCCAATTTATACTACTCTCAATCATGAACTAAAAGCTTATACTTAAGTTTCATTAACTATAAACAAGATTCAATCATCCAAATCGCTACAAACCCAACCAAACTTTAAACACACAAGCATCATGCTTCTCATGAACTATATTAATCAAAACCACTCCTAAATATTCAAAGTAAAACTAGGGTTTGAAGTTTTATACCTTCCTTGAAGCTTTTAATCCATGAAAGATCCTTGGAATTCCCATGGAAGCCTTTATCTATGCTTAAGCTACCTTGACCTTACAAATAAATTCAAGAATCAAAAATTTGTTCTTGAAAGTTACTATTCACCCTAAACTAAAATGATTTGTTTGAGATAGAAAACCTTTGATTCAAGCACTCAAACTACTTGCTCTTCTTAGTTATGAAATATAGGATCCAAAGAAACAAACCTCTTGAATTATGATTGAGTGGAGCTTGGGTTTGGAAATTTTTCTTCTTGTTTTTCTTTAAAAAACCGTGAGCAAGGAGATGGGGCTAAGAGAAATGAATGTGTTTGCTTGGTTGCTTTGTTTTTGTTGTTAATTAACCTTTTACCATGGTAAAATTTGTGTGGCTTATAATCAATCAACAATTCCTTCCCATTGTGTCATGCTTATGTCATCCTCTTATGTCATCTTCCCACACTTGTCTTCTTCTTGTTGGTGTGATGACATCATCATCACTAACTTCTTTGATTAACTCCTAATTACTTGGCTAATGATCGATGATCTATTATACGGTTCGCTTAACTTTCGTTTTCGTTTATCGTTTGAGGGATCATACCCGGGATCTTATTACTTGGGTTCACTTAACCTTTCTCAATACATTATATTCCTTTTATGATCCTCTCTTATAATCCTTGAATTTAAATCATTTTTATCCTGTTACCTTATACTCAATTCTTTCGGTATCTGATGGATTTTCGGGAAAAATCAAAGTGTTCGAATTTGGATTCTGACGATCTTTACATACACTTATATACCATATAAAGTAGTAATAAGATCTCAGAATAACAATAAAATAACCCCTATAAAGTGTGGTATGAAAAGTTTTCTTATTCAGCATAATCAGTAAAATCACTATTCATAAGGGTTACAAAAAGTCCAAAATTTTGGGGTTATTACAACATACATGAACCTATGCTAGCATGGCAAGTTCTAAACCCTTAAATTCACTTTCGGTTCATTAATGATTTACATACTATCTTATAAGTTCGTGATGCTCATAAGATGAATAAGCACAACCAATACTAGGTTATCATATAATCACCACACACTAAGGCATTGAAACGAATTAACTAAATAAATCCATAAATAAATCCGTTAGAACCCCACGATAACGATTAGCCCATAATCGGACTCATCATCAATGTGGGTTCCGATGAAAGCATAGTATAATAAACGTAGTCTTTATACTTAATAAAACCAAGTACGAAATAAAAGTATAGGTTCACGAATAAGAAAACTAGCATCCAAAGTTACAACTTAAAATAAAGAATCACAAGAATAAACTAGATCTTCTTCGCCTTGGTCGAATTATGCTCTACGGTCTTCTTACGCCTTCTCCTTAAGCTCTAGTACGTATTCTTATGAAAAATGAGCATAAGTTATGTATATATAGCAGCCCATGCAGAGTAAAAGTCTTCTAGATCAAAATTCCATAAGAAACAAGATTTTCTTTTCCCGACCTGGTGCGGTCGCGTGCTTAACCACCGCGGACGCGCTGACATTCTGCCTTCCTGGCGCGGTTGCGCGCTATCACAGCGCGGGCGCGCCGTCTCTCTGGAAAAAATATTGACTTCTTCTTTTCTTGTTGGTTTGAGCTGGTCTTTTTACGAGCTTTTATTCTAGACACCATCCTAACACCAAATTAACATCCAAACAATGCTAATGTACCTGTATTCCTGAATAATGCCTGAAATGCAAAAACACTACAAAAACACATTAAAAACACTAACAACTTGAGTACAAAACATCAATCCAAAGCTTTATGGAGCGTTATAAAATGTCATAAATGCCATTCAACAAAACGGTACTCAGAGGAGAGAGTTTTAGGATTTTGTCTATATGCGAGATTGTGTATGAGCTCATATAGAGTTCATCATTGGACTACCGGAGTTAGCCCCAATGTGTAGGTTATGATAAGTGTATATTTGAGGTATTAAAGTATGACTAATAGAACTATTAAAGATTATCAGAATGATGAGAAGAAAAATTAGAATCATATATGATTTGGAAATGATGTGGATGTAGAACTCGGAGCAGAGTCTCCAGGGCATTTGGGGTAAAGACGGTATTATCAACACCATATGTTCATTTGCACAACACGAGCTTTGTTACTCGTAGTTCTTTATAGGTTGCCCATGAAGGGGAATCACATGTGAGAACCATGAAATGTAATTATTAATATAACAGTTGAGGTTACTACCAGCTAGTTGAAGGTATTATTTTGCCAATGAGGATATGAATACCGTATCAATAACGAATTCAGCAGAGATAGTGTCTAATATACCCTTGAGGATTTTATTTCCATTAAGAAATATTTGAACGTAATATATGAATGTTATCGTAAGACGAGTACTTTACATGATATTATTAGTGCACTTAACATGTAAGGTTATGATGGCTTAGCTCAAAAATCAAGAGCATCGAGAATCGATGGCATGTTTACAATTAAATGACGTAAGATTACAATGAACAATGGTTCGATCTTAGCATGATATTGTTGGATTTTAAACGCAGCGGGGGCATGGCAAAACACTTTTACACACATAAAATCCAAATAAAAGCATATAAATCGTGGTAAAAACATAGGGATCGAATCTAACCTTTAAAATAATTCGGAGACAACGATCAGAGATCCTTAGCAGTTGCTCCTCAAGTGTGAAGCACTCCATCGGTATCCACCAAGAAAATGATGTTAAGGAGGAGGAAGGAGGTGGAGAGAATTGGGTTTTTTAAACTTTTTGGGTTTTTTGGGTTCGAATAAAAATAGGGTTTATAATAGTGTATTTATAGGCAAAATTTTCAGCTGAAATTTTCCTATAAATATTATTATTATTATCCCATTTATTATTCTCATTAATAATTAAAATACCTTTTAATTATTAATCCTTTTTCTAAACACTTTAGAAATAATTCTCTCTCTTCATTTAATTTCCAAAAATTAATTCCTCCACCATTAAATCATTCTCTTTTTATGGTGTGACCCTGTAGGTTCAATATTAAGCCGGTAGTAGAAATAAATAATAATAAAACTATTTTATCATTATTTATATAAATTCTCTAATTTATTAAATATGATTAATTAATTAATCACATTTATTCTACATCGTGAGGGATACTTCTCAGCATATCGCGACTATCCGGATAATATGAATTTACTGCTTAGAATACCAAGAACCTATTCAGTGAATAGTTACTGTACAATAAACTCCTTCTACCCTACAATGTCCCGATTAAATACAAGGCATGGATCTCGTGTCAAGCCTATCTAATTCAATCACTTGCTTACCATTTACTATGCATAGTTCTATGCAAATTAGAAACTCCTTTCTAATTTCATTTACTCTGGCCAGAGATTCCTGAACTAGCATAAGTGGATCAGCCTTGAACATTCGCTTCCTTCACTGGAAGGGGTAGATCCTTTATTGATCATACACTATCTTCGTGTACAAATTCCTATACCCAGTAGAGCCCTAATAATTGTCCCTGGAGACTAAGAACTAAACCAAAGCATAGTTCAGTGTACACAAGATGACTATGATGACCTCAAGTCTAAGGATACTTGTACAACTATCACTATGTGAACAACTGCTGACACGTGAGTGAACTCCATCAGTTGTTCAGCTATGCGAGTCATGTTCAGTGAACTTATTCCATAATAAGCACCTACATACTAGCTATAGTGTCACCACACAAATGTCTATGAGAACAAACATCCTTCATAATGAAGCAAGCATAGTATGTACCGATCTTTGCGGATTATTAATTACCAGTTAGTAATCCTACGACCAGGAACTATTTAAGTTTAGAGTTATCATCTTTTAGGTCTCACTATTATGATCTCATCATAATCCATAAAAAGCTTTACTCTAAACTATGGTATATCTTATTTAAACACTTAAATAGATAGAGCCCGTAATAAAAACAAAACAAGTCTTTTATTAATATCAATGAAATCAAAACAGATTACATAAAAAGTTATTCCTAAATCCTAATACATGATTGGACTTAGGACACATTCCTTTCAATCTCCCACTTGTACTAAAGCCAATCACTCTGGTATCTAATACCCATCTAGTCTTTATGACGATCAAAGTGACTTTCAGAAAGTAGCTTTGTGAGTGGGTCTGCTATGTTATTATGTGTGTCAACTCTATTTCAATACAATACAAGAAATGTTACCGCGCTCCCACTAACCCTTTTGTAGACGCATGGTTCATCTGCGTTTTTGATAAAATTAAACTCTTTGATTGTCTCATCAAAACGAATGTTCCATCTTTCGAGAAGCTTGCTTTAAACCACATATTGTTCGCAGTAGCTTACACATTAGGCTTTCATTGCCCTTGGAAAGAAAACCATCTGGCTATATGCCAGATCTCATAGTCGTAGTAAGAAGCAATCGCAAGCAAAATCCGAACTGATTTTAACAGGGCTATAGGTAAAAAGTTTCATCAAAGTCAATCCATTGCCTTTGTTTGAATCCTTTTTCCAAAAGCCTGGCCTTATAGGTCTCTACCTGGCCCATCTGCTCTAATCATTCTTTCGTATACCGTATACATAGATTCCTTTTCGGATTTCATGGCATTATGCCATTTCTCTGAGTCAACACTACTCATAGCCTCATTATAGGTCACAGGGTCGTCATCATCAATGATCGACAACTCATTGTCATTCTTAATGACAAGGCCATATTACCTCTCAGGTTGGCGAGACACTCTCCCTGTTCTATGAATGGGCTGTTCCACAAAAGGTTGTTCAGTCAGAACAGGTGTTTCCACTTGATCCGTAGTAGTTTGTGCTTCTTGAACTTCATCAAGTTCAATTTCGCTCCCACTGTTTCCTTCAAGGATAAACTCCTTTTCCAAAAAGGTAGCATGTCTGGAGACAAACACCCGATGATCGGTGCAAAAGTAATACCCTAAAGTCTCTTTAGGATATCCCACAAAACTACATTTTACGGATCGATATTCCAGCTTATCTGGGTCAACTTACTTGACATAAGCTGGACATCCCCAAATCTTAACGTGTTTAAGACTCGGTTTCCTTTCCATATCTCATACGAAGTTTGAGGAACAGATTTTGGAAGGCACCATATTCAGTAAATATGCTGAGGTTTCCAATGCATAACCCCATAGGAATACTGGAAGATTTGCATAGCTCATCATGGACCGAACTGTCTAACAAAGTTTGATTTCTCCTTTCAGATACCAATCTGGAGGAGTCCACTGGGAGACTATACCATTTACTTTGAGATAATCTAAAAACACTCCATTAAAGTATTCACCACCTCAATCTGATCGAAGAGTTATAATACTATGTTTGGTTGTTTCTCCACTTCATACTTATATTCTTTGAACTTTTCAAAGGCCTCAGACTTGTGTTTCATCAAACACATATCCGAATCCAGATCTATCATCTATGAAAGTAATGAAGTATGAAAATCCACCCATGGCTTGCGTAGACATTGGTCCACATACATCTGTGTGTACCATTCCTAGCAAATTTGCAGCCCTCTCTCCATGTCTACTAAATGGAGACTGCAGTGGCACAATGAAGTGAGATTTTCATCATCCCTTTTCTTTTATTAGTTTGTTCAATCTGAAGTAAATTATGTCACATTTATACAGACCATTATTTAAAGTACCACGTCCATAAAGAATATTATCTCTAAGAATAGAATATTCATTATTCTCAATAATAAATGAAAATCCAGCCAAGTCTAACATGGGAATAATATTCCTCACAATCGAGGGAACAAAATAACAATTATTTAAAACAATAGTCTTGCCCGTAGGCATATGTAAATGAAATGATTCTACATCTTCAGTAGCAACTCTTGTTCCATTTCCCATCAGTAGAATCACCTCCTCTTCCTCAAGAGTCCTACTTCTCCTTGGTCCCTGCAACAAATTGCAGATTTGAGAACCACAGGCGGAATCTATTACCCAAGTAGAAATTTGATTTAATGACATATTCACTTCTATCATGAACATACCTGAATCAGAAGCGGTAGTCTCACTACCCTTCTTCTTCTTCAATTCTGCAAGGTAAACCTTGTAGTTCCTCTTCCAGTGCCCCACCTTGTTACCGTGAAAGCAAACAACTTTGCTCTTGGGGTCTTCAGCTTTTAGTGGAACCGGCGTTTTCTCACCTACTTTCTTCTTCTTGGAAGGGTTCCTCTTCCTTTTCTTAGGATTGGAACCTTCACCAATTAGAAGAACATAACTCTTCTTAGGGGGGAAATTCGATTCCGCAGTCTTCAACATGTTGTGGAGTTCAGGCAGGCTGACATCCAACTTATTCATCTGAAAGTTCACAACAAACTGCGAGAACGAACTCGGAAGCGATTGCAAGACCAAGTCTTGGCTCAGCTCCCCATCCATGGCAAAACCAAGTTGTCCAAGACGTTCAATCAAATTGATCATCTTAAGTACATGGTCATTCACAGATGATCCCTCAGACATCCTACAACCGAACAGCTCCTTCGATATCTCATATCGAGCTGTCCTCCCCGCCACATCATACAACTCTTGTAGATGCATGAGGATAGTGTGAGCATCCATATGCTCATGTTGCTTCTGTAGCTCAATGTTCATGGAAGCTAGCATGATGCATTGAGCAACATTTGCATCATCTATCCACTTACGATACACAACATGTTCATCATTATGTGCATCGCTAGCAGGTTCAGTAGGCTTAGGTGAGTCAATCACGTATTCCAGCTTCTCAATCCTGAGAACAATTCTTAAGTTTCGAAGCCAGTCAGCATAATTAGGACCAGTCAATTTGTGAGCATCCAGTATGCTCCTGAGTGATAGTGCAGAAGACATAATGTATATTGTAAATCTGTAAATGATAAACACATAACAACACTTAGCAAATATTTGATTTCATTTTAAAACACTATATGAATCGGGTCTTTATTCATAAGTGGCTCCCACTAGTTTACCTAATTTATTCAACCCCCTATGTGAAAAATTAAGCATTGATAATGCTAGTGGGAATAGGGATCCTACATTCCGTTACACAACCCCGGCTGTGGCACGAAACGCCATGTAATGTTCAATAGGCAAACAACTCTTGTCAATTACATCTAATGTTATTCCCTAATCAAACTTTAGCCTCTTGAATAATTGAGTCATGGCTGTGGCACGACAAACTCAATATTCTAAGTCAAGTCTAACCCAACATTCCGTACAATTGAATCAGTCCCCAAAGGCCCACGGCTGTGGCACGTAACGACCTTTAGATTCTTATTCAATGTACACATCTCTATGTAATAGACAAGTATTTCTTATTTCGAAATCAAAGCCCTCGCCTGTGGCACGAAATGACAATGATTTAAAAATAAGAACTACTTTCTATCATGTTGGAAGGCTATGACCGACACAAGCCCGTTGTGTCATTGGCCAATTACTACTTGATATTATTTAATTTTAGAGGGATTATATTACGTTACAATCATAATCATATTATAAAGAGATTCTTCCTTTTAAATTAAATATTTCAAATCAATAATCAATAATCAGATGATTCCCAGATCGGGTGGAGCATTGTCAAGAGGCGTCACTTAATAACCCTTTCTTACAGATAAAAATCTGTTGTTGACAGAATCATCCTTTCTCTCATATTGAAAATTCATATTCAATTACGTGTTTCATAAACACAAGAATCTCATGATTGTATTCATAATATTGTTATTAAGGTTATGAAACAATTTCACTATACTAGGTTGTCTAACAAACACCTTATGTTCATTTAAGTTCACCTAAATCTATTATCGCATGATAAACTAAGCATATATCACATATATCAACATGAATAAACATCAAGGTAGGCATGTTATATCATCTAGCACATTAGTCTAAGCATTATACATCTCTATGTATCACATGAAGCATTTAAAAGCAGTTAAAACAGTTAAAAACAGCTTTAAAACACTTTCGGAAATATAAACAGTTCAAACCTTTTATATAAACTAAAATTGATCACTCCATTAGATCCGTCTCGGAAAAAAAAATCCAACGGTATATTGCACGCCCAAAACGGAGTTACGAAACTCCCAGAAAATTAAATTTAATGTGGACAGTCGGGCTGTAACGCATTACAGGAACGCGTTACAAGCCCTGTAACGCATTCCGGTGATGCGTTACAACCCTTTTAAGCCATTAAAAGGTGTAACGCATTCCGTGAATGCGCCACAGGGTGTAACGCATTCCCGGAATGCGCGACACCCCTTTTTTTTTGTTTTCTGCAGCAGCCGCCGTCTTTTCCTCGATCTCCGTGCCGCCGTACATCTGATTGTTTCTTTGTCTTTCTCCGTACAGCAGCATTCAACAGACAAATATACAGCAGCATATATACAAATATATAAACATACTTACAATTCATATATATATTTGATTTATTTAATTACGAATTTAATTGCAACAACTTCAAAAATTCATAATAAAAAATCTATACATCATAAAATTATGAAAAAATACCCAGACGATCTACAACACTTGTAGAACCCAGATCAACATTCAAAATTATTATGAGAAACGATTTCTAATCAGACAAAATTAATCCATAATATAACTTGTAAAAATCATAATTAATTCATACAAACACATAAAATTCTGAAATTTTTACCACAGATCTATATGCATACAACCTATGATCTAATACCATTGTTGGATTTTAAATGCAGCGAGGGCATGGCAAAACACTTTTACACACATAAAATCCAAATAAAAGCATATAAATCGTGGTAAAAACATAGGGATCAAATCTAACCTTTAAAATAATTCGGAGACAACGATCAGAGATCCTTAGCAGTTGCTCCTCAAGTGTAAAGCAGTCCACCGGTATCCACCAAGAAAACGATGTTAAGGAGGAGGAAGGAGGTGGAGAGAATTGGGTTTTCCAAACTTTTTGGGTTTTTTGGGTTCGAATAAAAATAGGGTTTATAATAGTGTATTTATAGGCAAAATTTTCAGCTGAAATTTTCCCATAAATATTATTATTATCCCATTTATTATTCTCATTAATAATTAAAACACCTTTTAATTATTAATCCTTTTTCTAAACACTTTAGAAATAATTCTCTCTCTTGATTTAATTTCCAAAAATTAAATCCTTTAATTAATAATATTAAGAACTTTTCTTAATTAATTTATAATCAATTAAATCTCATTTAATCAATTATTAAATTTGCCAATTAATTATTTATTTCACAAATAAATAATTATTAGCCATTATTAATTAATTCCTCCACCATTAAATCATTCTCTTTTTATGGTGTGACCATGTAGGTTCAATATTAAGCCGGTAGTAGAAATAAATAATAATAAAACTATTTTATCATTATTTATATAAATTCTCTAAATTATTAAATATGATTAATTAATTAATCACATTTATTCTACATCGTGAGGGATACTTCTCAGCATATCGCGACTATCCGGATAATATGAATTCACTGCTTAGAATACCAAGAACCTATTCAGTGAATAGTTACCGTACAATAAACTCCTTCTACCCTACAATGTCCCGATTAAATACAAGGCATGGATCTCGTGTCAAGCCTATCTAATTCAATCACTTGCTTACCATTTACTATGCATAGTTCTATGCAAATTAGAAACTCCTTTTTAATTTCATTTACTCTGGCCAGAGATTCCTGAACTAACATAAGTGGATCAGCCTTGAACATTCGCTTCCTTCACTGGAAGGGGTAGATCCTTTATTGATCATACACTATCTTCGTGTACAAATTCCTATACTCAGTAGAGCCCTAATAATTGTCCCTGGAGACTAAGAACTAAACCAAAGCATAGTTCAGTGTATACAAGATGACTATGATGACCTCAAGTCTAAGGATACTTGTACAACTATCACTATGTGAACAACTGCTGATACGTGAGTGAACTCCATCAGTTGTTCAGCTGTGCGAGTCATGTTCAGTGAACTTATTCTATAATAAGCACCTACATACTAGCTATAATGTCACCACACAAATGTCTATGAGAACAAACATCCTTCATAATGAAGCAAGCATAGTATGTATCGATCTTTGCGGATTATTAATTACCAGTTAGTAATCCTACGACCAGGAACTATTTAAGTTTAGAGTTATCATCTTTTAGGTCTCACTATTATGATCTCATCATAATCCATAAAAAGCTTTACTCTAAACTATGGTATATCTTATTTAAACACTTAAATAGATAGAGCCCGTAATAAAAACAAAACAAGTCTTTTATTAATATCAATGAAATCAAAACAGATTACATAAAAAGTTATTCCTAAATCCTAATACATGATTGGACTTAGGACACATTCCTTTCAGATATGATGTCAAAGACTACTTATATATACTCGTAGACCTCTAATATATTCGATAATGTATGATCAATTACACACACATGCCACCGAACTTATGGACTGCATTGAGATCCCTGAGAGATCTCTTTAATCTGTTCCCTGGGGGAACTAGCCACTTGTAATTAGTAATGGATCCGTGTAGCAAGCCTATATTGCCTTAACAGATGCTTTTGGAATAATGCTGAGTAAGGTCTTCGAGGTAAAACACCAGAATAATAGATATACTTGAGGAAGTCAAGTTAGTAAGCGATTTTGAAATGATGTTGAAAGAGACACTAGTTGAAAATGGAATTACAAAGACGAAGAGGTGGGATCATCCTCAGACGGATAATGACGAGAGTTAGGATAATTAGTGAAATATTTTGGCACCTACTCACTGTCACGCTACTCCCTCCAAACTGTTGATCATTCGTATTGTCTTGATAAGTCATATCAGGCAATCCTTTTAGTTCCCTATTTTGAAATTTTGTTGTGATCAACAACTTGAATAGTCTTTCTTCGCATCAGGACTAGTTCAATTCTTTTAGTTTATCCATGAACTTTCATTCATAGATTATGGTCTTCTTCTTCGGCTCAGAGCTATTTATACTTTATTTCAATTATCCAAGAGATTTTTGATAAATTTTCCTCAATTCATCGATGAATATTCATAATGAGTATCTTCAATTGATTCTTATTTGATATTGGCATTCCGAATTCAATTCTATTTGAGAATCTGAAAAAGTATGTGAACAAGGGCACCTCTGAGTGTACCATTTTATTGGAAAGAAATATTTGATGAGAGGCTATCGATTCTTCTGATGCCAAGACCACTCGATTCAAAGTTATAATTCCCTTTCTCGACCCAAATTTGAAAAATCTTTATTTCAAAATCGTCATCCGGGTAGCCACAAATTTCTTCAGTGGTTACGATCTTAAGATTTTTGTTTCAAACAAACTGAAATATGCTTAGTTTCATATGTTATCATGAACGACTAGTTAATTATCCTAACTAATCGAAATTTAAATTAATATGACGGAAGCCTAGCTAATTGTCCTAGCTAGTTTCTATGGGCCAAACCAATTGAGCTGGCCATTTTCTTAGCCGGTTGATAATATTGCTTGATATGGACTAGTTATTATTTTGCTAGTTCCACATCCAATCAAATTTTTTATTATTCTGTAGTGCATTATATATGCAAAATTTAATTGTTGATGAAATTTTCAAAGAATGATTTAATTGAGACCTAACTAGGTCGCCGACTCGAACAAAGATTAATATCCAGTTTTCTGAAATATTTTGTTCATGAAATGTTCTATTCTTTCGTTTATATAACGAATATCCATTTAAGATCATAAAGTGATTGAAGAACAATATACTTCCTTATTTGTTAATTATTGGATAGAATTCCTTCTTTCAAAATAGCATCATTTTGAGACCTTAATGGTTTACCTTTGTTTGGGGATGCTATTCGAAATTTCTTTTATTATTAGAAAATAAAAGTATTCTTTCAATGGGGAAATCCTACAAGTACCAGTCGTGTGATATTATTATTCAGTAATCATTGCTTTTAAGGGATATTCTCTAAAATATCATAATACGAAATTCTAAGGACATGGAAGGATAATCCTTGTTGTATTCGTTCTTCCAAGTTATAAATCTTTTGAGTGTTGTGACTCTTTTATTCAGAGCTCATTATTTCTTTAGATATTAGATTTTGAAATCTTGTTAAGATTCTCTAAATTGTCACACCCCCAACTTAACAAACAAAATAAATATAACTATTATAATATTTAAAAGAAAGTAAACATAATCGAATCCAAGATCTTACAGTTTAGGGTTTGGAACAGCCCAACACTACCATCTATTACAACTGATTTTTAATATCGACTCCTCACACAAAACTATCTCTTATTCTACCTGAGCTCAGATATACGCATCGGCATAACAGGTTTTACGTGTTGTCTGCTTGAATCTAACCATAGCTGCTAGCTGTAATATCAGGATAAAGCAAGAAGTGAGCCAAATGCTCAACAAGTGCTAAACTATATGATAAAAAACATAAATCAAGATATATATAAAAGAATGACATTGTGAAGACATAACCAATAATAACAAAAAATGAAACTTTGGGTGATGGCATCATTTGCTTGTATCAAAACATTTTTAAAATCGTATCTTAATTCGAAAATCATTTTATGACGCTACGGATTACAGCCGGTGATCAGCCGCGAAGTAATCCCGAACCTCGCTAGGTTCTAAAACATTAATGGGATCCCTAGGCAACGTTTAAGCCTACAATATAAGTGTGGAAGGGACTCACGTCTCAGTCCCTTTTAGGGTAATTGAAAGGTTTCTATATACAAGAACTTTGACAAGGAGATTTAGCAAGGCTTGTAGATAATATGAAAGAGTAATGCCAAGCTAGGCTTAAAGCAATGGTTTTCGACAAGGTATAAGTACTAGAACATGAAGAAGATAAGCTTCATGAATAATAGGGGTGTTAAGTTATGAAGAAATGAATTTTAGCTCAAGGTATAACATGATTGTCCATCTTCAGGGTATGAAAAAGGGGTTATCAAATCAATTAAGAACAACTTTGAAGAATATCTGGCTTTTAGGTATCAAGGTAAAGTTTCTATTGGGGTTCAAGCATCAGGGTGAGATGTCAATATCTTAGGAATCAATAGCATGTTAATTAAGAGGATCAATCTAGTATTATATCAAATCTTTATCTTATAATGGCATTCCAATTACTTGACATACGGGCGTGATACAACCGTTGCAATATCAATATGTACTTATGGGTTCATGGCATTTCTATAATAATACAAAGATAGATTTAAGTATCGCTTGGTTCAAGTATATGAAGATGACTCAGGATAATCGCATCAATATATATGAACTAATTATTACACATTTGCAGTGAATACGAAAGACAGGTTGAATCACTTGCCTTGAGAAAGGCTGGTCTGGTCTGGCTGATAGGAGCAACTGGAAGCTTTACTCGACCTTTATGGCAAGTTTACCCTCGTCTCGAGATCCTACATAAATAATAATAACTTCATTATAATATATTCTCACCAACTTAACCTATTTACAATCTGAAATTAAACACAAATGGCACGTAGGCCTATATGCACTCAATTTATAATCACCTTATAAATACCATAGTCCACATAGCCACATATATTCACATATCATATTTTAATATCAAATAATATCACACACATCATAATGCAACACTAGGCTTGGATGATCTCGACCCACAACTTAAGTCACTTGGTCGCTAAACTAGACAAAGTCTCCAAATTTTGGCTTCCTTACTCGGTGTGCCTTTACTAAACTATCCAAAACCTATTGACCCTCACTTAGGCCTTTAATTCTAATGGCTTTATACTATCTTGAAACCATAGTGGTCAACCTAGGTCTCACTCATAAGTGCTCTAAAACTATGTGGTAAGTGAAAGTGCTCACTGGAGTAAATTTCAGAATGACATCTATGGTTCCTTGAGTGCATTAGACACTCTTAAACTACAAGCTTACCTCCAAAACTTCTACACTAGACTCTTATGACCATAAGGAATCTCCCAAACTTGATTTGGCTCAAGGGCTTAGCTTGGGCCTCCTTGGGCCTAAGATTAAAGTCCATGGTTCCCCTATTTTTCTGGGCAGAAAACGCCTGGACTTGAATTAACTTGTGACACATGGTTCTAACTCAAATCCTATGAACTATGGTTGGAAAAACTCCTATGACACTCCCTCTAACTAAGGCCCAATATGACCTAATGAGGGCCTACCCATGACATTGTCAAAACTTCCTATTTCTAAGTTGCAACAAAACTGTCCCCTGCTGGACAGATTTTGTGATTCCACTTGTGCAACTAACCAAACGACTTGTAAACCTCCAACAAACACCTAAAACCTTCTATATACTCCTAATTCTAGCTTCTGGTGGCTTGGGCCTCAAAGTGCACAACAATGACATGGTCAAAACTCACTCTAAACCTCAGGGTACCAAACTGATTTTCTGCAGAAACTAATACTCTCATTTCACCAAGGTTCTTACTTAACAAACCCAACCAACAACAATCAAAAACCCAACCCAAACCTTAACTAAGGTGTTCTACTGAACTAACTCCCTTACACTCAAAATAATCTTGGTGGAGATCATCCTTACCTAAGGTGCAACATAGCAAAACAATGGAAATTACATTACACAATTTACAAGTCATCAAGTTTTTGAAAACGACAAGTTATATATATATATATATTTTTAAATATATACGAATTATTATCACGTATCAAGGAGCACTAATCAAGATTAATATCTTATCCCTACTGAAATTAAGGCTTACTAACAAATCAATCCAAATGATCAAAAACTTCCAAAATTCCAAGAGAAATCTACATGCATGCATGACTTCGAGTCTTATAAACCAAAACAACATGCTTTCCAAATAAATTTTACCATGAAATCAACATGCAAGCCTAGCATAAGTTATAACTAAATGATCACTTAGCATTCAAAGGGTTTTATCAAGTTTTTGATAAAAAATTCATGTTATCACCACCAAAAACACATAAAAATGAAATAAGGCAACAAAACAACCTCAAGAACCATTCATTCAGCTCCCTAAAGGTCATGGCCGAATGAAATGGAAGGGAAATGACCATTTAAAATCAAGAGCCTTATTCTCATGACTTGGCATTTCACCATTCCTTGTAGTTCTCTCAAATACAACCTTAAATCCATAAGAATCAAGATTGTACTTTGAGTTTCAACTAAAACTTTGACATGCAAACTCAAAACTTAAAATTTTCACTCAAAACTCTTTGAATTATATATGATCAAGATATAGGAAGTAACATTTACTTGACTGGGAGATAGAAGCTTGAATGAAAAATGAAAGAAAAGAGGGGGGTGGGGCTCGGCCAAAATAGCCGAGAGGGAGGAGGGCCGAGAGGAGAGGGGGAGGAAGGAGGGAGGTGTGGAATGGTGGAGTGAAAAAATGAAGTGATAATCATATTTGTTTGGTTTTTATGCTTTTGATTTGACCCCAAGTGAGTGGATTTAAGAAATGATAAGAGTATCCTTCTAGCTAAAGTTAGGTAGATTTGCATGCAAGGACAAAGTGGTAATTTGGCTAGTAGAATAAAAGTGAGTGGGGTTAGAAATGCCGTCCTTTCCCTTTAGTTGAATGGAAGAATATTTGCATGCAAGGGTAAACATGTAATTTGATAATTATTAAGCAACTAATTTTCAAAGATTTATTTTTATATAATAAAATAAAAGTTCAAAAATTATAAAATTTATACCATAAAATAAATTTGATTTTTAGAAATTTTATAAAATCACTTTCAAAATTTGTGAAGAAAATATCTTTTAAAAGAAAATTTTTCCAAGGATTAGAATATTCCTTATAAATCAAAAATAAAGGAAATAAATAAACTTTTGCTTTGAAAAAATCATATACTACATACAACAAATTTATAATGCAGAAATTTTCATTCACACAAAGTACAACCATTAAGTATATTTACATTCGACTTTAATATCATTCAAAATCCACAGATAATATTACAAAAATGTCGGTCGTAACATCCTCTCCCCCTTAAGGGATTCTGTCCCCAGAATCTAAGAGAACAGATGAGGATACTGGGAACGCATATTAGACTTTAACTCCCAAGTTGATTCTTCGACCTTGGGGTTCCTCCAAAGTACTTTCACTAACTTTACCGACTTATTCCTAAGACTCTTTACTTGCCAGTCGAGTATTTTAACAGGTTGCTCCACAAATGACAGGTCTGCCTGAATTTCTACAGGTTTATATTCTATCACATGGCTGGCGTCAGGATTGTACTTCTTAAGTAACGACACATGGAACACATTATGCACATGCTGATACTGAGGTGGTAAGGCTAACTCGTAGGCTACATTCCCCACTTGACTCAAAATTTCAAAAGGACCTATATTCCTAGGTGCTAACTTCCCTTTCTTGCCAAATCTAGACAACTCTTTTCTTGGTGACACTTTCAACAAAACGGCTTCGCCTGCTTGGATCGAACATCCTTACGCGTTGGATCTGCATACTTCTTCTGTCTATCTTGAGCAGCAAGCAACCTTCTCTGAATTAACTTGACCGTGTCATGCAATTGTTGTACCAATTCCGAGCCTAGAATCCTTCCTTCTCCTACTTCATCCCAACTTGTCGGTGATCTACATTTTTGTCCGTACAAGGCTTTGTATGGTGGCATGCCAATACTGGAGTGATAGCTGTTGTTGTAAGAGAATTCAATCAATGGCAAGTGGTCGTCCCAACTTCCTGCAAAATCAATTGCACAACTGCGCAACATGTCTTCGATTGTTTGAATTGTCCTTTCGCTCTGACCATCAGTCTACGGGTGGTACGCCGTACTCATGTTCAATTTCGTGCCAAGACTTTCTTGAAATTGCTTCCAGAATCTCGAGTTAAATCGGGGATCTCTGTCTGAAACTATCGATACGGGTACTCCATGTCTTAGTACGATTTCACGCACGTACAGATGAACCAATTTGTCCAATGACGACTTCTCATTAATTGGAAGGAAATGCGCCGACTTCGTAAGGCGATCAACTATAACCCATATAGCGTCATGTCCGGATTTCGTTCGCGGTAGTCCCACTATAAAGTCCATAGCAATATTTTCCCATTTCCATTCTGGAATCTTTAGGGGATGAATTAATCCGCTTGGTCGTTGATGTTCCGCCTTCATTTTCTAACAAGTATAACACGTTGTAACCCATTCTGCCACGTCTCGCTTCATATTTGGCCACCAAAAGTTCTCCTTTAAGTCCCGATACATCTTGGTGCTTCCCAGGTGGATTGAAAATCTTGAATTGTGGGCTTCTTGTAGGATCTCATTCTTAAATTCAGGTACATGAGGAATCCAAATTCTTGAGGAAAACCTTATTATACCTTGCTCATCCCTTTGAGTGCCAATCTCTTCTCCAGTCAGCTGATTCTTCTCTTTCTCCATTACTTCTTCCTGACATTTCCTTATTTTTTCCACTAGTGTTGGATGAAAAGTCATTGTACGACAAACTTCTTCAACTATTCCATAATCACAAAGTTCTAATCCAATTTTTTTAATCTCTTCAGACAATTCCTTTGGTGTTGCCATCATATTCAATTTTTCCTTCCTACTTAAAGCATCGGCTACAACATTCGCCTTTCCAGGATGATAATTTATTGAGCAATCGTAGTCCTTGATCAATTCCAACCATCTTCTTTGCCTCATATTGAGCTCCTTTTGAGTGAAAATGTACTTTAAACTCTTGTGATATGTGTAGATTTCACACTTTTCTCCGTAGAGGTAATGTCTCCAAATCTTAAGTGCGAACACTATGGCAGCTAGTTCCAAGTCATGCGTCTGGTACTTCAACTCATGCGGTTTTAACTATCTTGACGCATACGCGAGCACCTTACTGTATTGCATTAGCACACAGCCCAATCCCTTATGTGAAGCGTCGCTGAATATCACAAAGTTTCCTTGGTCATCTGGTAGTACTAACACCGGAGCCGTTACCAACCCCTGTTTCAACTCTTGAAAGCTATCCTCACATTCTGCACTCCATTCGAACTTCTGATTCTTCCTGGTTAACTTAGTCAATGGCGCGGCAATTTTCGAAAAATCCTTGACAAACCTTCTATAATACCCTGCCAATCCTAGAAAACTTTACACTTCCGTAGGTGTCTTTGGCCTCTCCCAACTCATAATCGCCTCAATCTTTGCCGGATCTACTTTAACTCCTTCATTTCCAATGACGTGTCACAAAAATTGAACTTCCTTTAACCAAAACTCACATTTAGAAAACTTGGCATACAACTTCTCTTACCGAAGTATCTCCAATGCTATCCATAGGTGCTGCTTATGTTCTTCTTCCGACTTAGAATAAATAAGGATGTCATCAATGAATACTACTACGAACTTGTCCAAATACTTTTTAAATACCCAATTCATCAGATCGATAAATGCGGCAGGGGCATTAGTCAATCCAAACGACATTACTAAGAATTCATAATGTCCGTATCTGGTCCTGAATGCTATCTTGGGAATATCTTCTTCCTTGATCTTTAATTGATGGTATCCTAATCTCAAGTCAATCATTGAAAAGCACTTTGCTCCCTTCAGCTGATCAAATAGGTCATCTATTCTTGGTAGCGGGTAGCGGTTCTTGATCGTTACCTTATTCAACTCCCGATAATCTATACATAGCCGCATAATTGCATCCTTCTTTACAAACAAAACAGGTGATCCCCATGGTGACGTACTTGGCCGAATCACTCCTTTATCCAACAATTCTTGTAGTTGGCTCACCAACTCTTTCATTTCTACTGGTGCCATCCTATATGGGGCCTTTGAAACTGGTTCTGTGCCTGGAGCAAGGTTGATCTCAAACTCTATTTGTCGATCTAGTGGTAAGCCTGGTAGTTCATCTGGAAACATATCTGGGAACTCGTTAACTACGGGGATATCTTCTAAGCTGGGACTTCCTTTTTCTGAATCCACTACATAAGCTAGGAACGACTCACAACCTTTTCTAAGTAGCTTCTTAGCCTGAACGATTGTAAGAAATAGTTGCTCTTGCCTATGTCCCTTAAATACTACCTTCTCTCCACTCTTCATCTTTAAATACACTTTCTTGGTCTTACAATTAATCTGGGCATTATTCTTCCCTAACCAATCCATTCCTAAATTTATATCAAACTCTCCCAACTTGAAGAGTATCAAGTCGGCTGAAAACTTATGCCCCGAAATATCAATCTCACACTTCGGACAGAATTGGTTCACAGGAATCTTCTCTTGGTTCGCAATTACCACATTTACTACCTCGTTCATAATCATTTTATCACATTGAAGTTTATTAAAAAAAGTTTCTGATATGAAAGATCTTGTTGCTCCTGAATCAATCAATACTTTAGCTTTGACATTATTGAGTAAAAGTGTACCTGCTATCACCTCAAAGTTCTGAACAGCATCTTTCATTTTCAAATCAAATGTCCTTGCTGTTGCTTGCGGAGTTGTTGTAGGTGGTGGAGGTAATGCCAATACCTCGGCTGGCACGCTCGCACTGGTACTTGCCACATTCATTAGAGCTTTGACTGGTCCGGTTGTCTTGCACTCCCTAGCTATGTGTCCAGTTTTTCCACACTTGTAACATGTAACTCCTGGCTTCGGCATCTTACACTCATTTGCCAAATGTCCCTTCTGGTTGCACCTATAAAATGTCATGCTCAGCTTTTTACACATTCCGGGGTGCCTTCTTCCATAATGCTTGCATTCCAGTCTCTGGAGTCTGTTTTCTCCAACTTGTCCTTGGCTTGCCTGGCTGTTCCCGTTTGATTCTGGTCTTTTGCCCAAATTCCCTTTCTTTTGAAAATTTCCGCCCTTATGAAATCCAATCCTCTTTACATTCC
Organism: Apium graveolens; assembly: GCF_009905375.1. NCBI lineage: Eukaryota > Viridiplantae > Streptophyta > Magnoliopsida > Apiales > Apiaceae > Apium > Apium graveolens. Next base: position 122,923,165 of record NC_133649.1, on the reverse strand, counting down.
GATCTTGTGTATTTCCGACTTCCGATTTTTCTCCATAAAATGGAACCTTTCTCTTCTTGTTATCCCTTTCCTTTCTGGACTGCATCCCATTGTTCTCAATCAGAGAAGCTTTCTATACTACTCCCGCATAAGTATAAAGTTCAAACATAGCCACTCTATCTCTGATCCAAGGCTCCAATGCTTATTGAAATCTCTTCGCGTTTTCCTCCTCAGTGCTGGTTTACTTTGTCACAAACCTTGACAACTCAGTGAACTTCTTCTCATACTCCAGTACAGACATATTCCCTTGCTTCAACTCAAGAAATTTATGCTCCATCTGATTCTGCATGTACTTAGGGTAATACTTTTCCATAAATAACTTCTTAAATCTTTCCCAAGAAACCTGCTGAGTTGCTTCCATAGCTTTTACTGATTCCCACCAATAGATGACTTCGCCCTTCAAGAAGTAAGTAACATATGGCGTCTTCTGATCGTCCCCTATCTGTACCAACTCAAAAGCCCTTTCCATTTCCTTAATCCATGTGTTAGCTATTATTGGGTCAGTGGTATCATGAAATGCAGGTTGATTCACATTCTGAAAAGCCTTGAAAATGACAACTTGTCGAGATGATACTGGTGGTTCGGGTGGTTGGTGTGGTTCACGGTTATATTGCTTTTCAATTCGTTGTTAAAGAGTTAGTTGTTGTTGAGCTATAGCATTGGTTTACTGTTGCAAAGTTTCTAGTAATCGAAGAATATTTGGATCTGTGGTAGATGTGGTTGCTGGGTTCTTCTTTTTGGGTGGCATGATCCTGAAATAAGAGTTATGTCAAAACAGGTATGAATGATGAAATAATTCGAGGGTATCGCATGGCATTCTTATTTACATATGAGGTCAAGTTTCAAATTAAACATATATGGTAATGCATATAAAGGCGTAAAATAACAGTTGATAGCAAATGGAACGATAGTGCATAATAATTGAAATTTAAAGGTCACAATACATCAGGATTAGGACAAAGTCTGATTCTAGAAATAACATGCTTATTTAAAGGAAACAACTGGGAATTCTACGAAGTCTGATAATACAACAACATGGAAGGTAGATAATGGAAAGAACTAAGGCTCCACTCCATCAGAACGGGGCTTGGTAGTCTTCTCCTCTCGAAGCATCTTCACAATGCTCTGGAGCTCATCCGCCACCATCTGGATGATATACTGGCTGGTGCGGTCTCGGTGTGATGGCATCTCCTCAAGATTAGTGTTGACGTACTGAACCAAAGTCTCAAGTCTCGCAGTCATCTGCTCCTTAGGCTTCCCTACATAGTTTCGGTTGTCCGGGTACACGTTCTTCAGTCGGTCTATCAGTCAGTCGTACTTTCCCTGAAGCATGTCAAACTCGCGCCTCAACTCACCATACACGGAGAAAGCAATAGTGTCATCTGACCTAGAGGATGACGATGAATGCGCCATTTGCTGACAAACCAATAAGAGGGGTATTAATAATAAGTTTACTTAACCTACTCTCTCGCATATTATCTATAGCCTATACATAAATCTTATAACCTATTTGGGCTGTCCAGGGACTCTAAAACGTAGCTCTGATACCAAAACCTGTCACACCCCCAACTTAACAAACAAAATAAATATAACTATTACAATATTTAAAAGAAAGTAAACATAACCGAATCGAAGATCTTACAGTTTAGGGTTTGGAACAGCCCAACACTACCATCTTTTACAACTAATTTTTAATATCGAGTCCTCACACAAAACTATCTCTTATTCGACCTGAGCTCGGACATACGCATCGGCGTCACAGGTTTTACGTGCTGTCTGCTTGAATCTAACCATAGCTGCTAGCTGTAATATCAGGGTAAAGCAAGGAGTGAGCCAAATGCTAAACAAGTGCTAAACTATATGATACACAACATAAATCGAGATATATATAAAAGAATGACATTGTGAAGACATAACCAATAATAACAAGAAATGAAACTTTGGGTGATGGCATCATTTGGTTGTATCAAAACATTTTCAAAATCGTATCTTAATTCGAAAATCATTTTATGACGCTACGGATTACAGCCGGTGATCAGCCGCGAAGTAATCCTGAACCTCGCTGGGTTCTAAAACATTAATGGGGTCCCTAGGCAACTTTTAAGCCTACAATATAAGTGTGGAAAGGACTCGCGTCTCAGTCCAGATCCACTATTCAAAGAAATTTTTTATCCCCCTTTGGGATTGAAAACCCATATTTTAATTATTTCAAAAATTGTGCCGATTAATAATAAAATCTCTTAAGTAGTAAACATTTTTATCAAGGGATTATAGATCAACTTAGAACACTGGAAATATGTCACCGAATTTCAGGGCCATGATCCACTCGACTTTACTATATTAGGGTAATTGAAAGGTTTCCATATACAAGAACTTTGACAAGGAGATTTAGCAAGGCTCTTGGATAATATGAAAGAGTAATGCCAAGCTAGGCTTAAAGCAATGGTTTTCGACAAGGTACAAGTACTAAAACATCAAGAAGATAAGCTTCATTAATAATAGGGGTGTTAAGTTATGAAGAAATGATTTTTAGCTCAAGGTATAACAGGATTGTCCATCTTCAGGGTATGAAAAAGGGGTTATCAAATCAATTAAGAACAACTTTGAAGAATATCTGGCTTTTAGGTATCAAGGTAAAGTTTCTATTGGGGTTCAAGCATCAGGGTGAGATGTCAATATCTTAGGAATCAATAGCATGTTAATTAAGAGGATCAATCTAGTATTATATCACTATTTTAATCAACAACAAATGCCAGCGCCAAGAAGCTCCTATAAGCATACCTTGCTTCTCTTCAATTACAACAAATCCAAGGCTTTCAACACAATCAGGATGTCACTTCTATAAAGATTGAGATTGATCAAATGAAAAAGGACATTTTTGAAAGGTTGGATTCTAAACTTCCAGAAGAGACAACTCAGGAAGAATTCTGATCTTGCCACAAAGATAGATTTCTTGGATACCAGAATAACTGCAATGGAAGCTTCTTTAATAGCTATATATCTACATCAAGCTCAGCAAACTCAACTGCTACAACAACTAGTGGTTACATAATTTCATCCTCCACTGTACTTGATGATAACAAAAGAGGGAGAAAAGCTCAAGTAAGGGGGAGAGGGAGAAAGGCTCAAGTAAAGGGGAGCTACAGCTAAACATACAAGTCAGCAAAGTGATTATGCCAACAATTGCTTTCACAAAGCCACCAGTGTTGGATAGCATTGATCTAATCCAAATAGCAGCTGAAAAGCTTGAGTCAAAGTCAAATCCTAAGATGCTTAATTTTACAGCTTTAGAGAAGGAACTAAAAGAAAAATGGAGAAAGATAGATGCAGATATTCAACAAAAGTTTGGGTCAATTCAGAAGCCAGACAAAACATTCATTCATCACTCTAAAGTCAAGAACATTTCTGTGAATGAAGTGATATGAATTATCTGGAAAAAGGCCAAACATCTTGCATCAAATCTCCAAAAGCATATTTTATCATGTAGCCTAAAAGAAACTATTCAAAGTTTTCAGATAAAAATCATATGGATACTGTGTATGAGACACCTAGGCCTGATGAGAAGAATCTGCTGGCTAGGTCAATTGCCTTCTACAAAGATCCAACTAATTCAATACTAAAAAGAAGATTAGCAAAGATTTACAAAAATGGTAAGAAAATTTGTGTGGTGGCTGGACACCCCATGTTTGTGGAAGCCAAAAAGGAAGAGAAAGAGAGAATCAGTCAAGAAAAGAAGCAAGCTGCTTTGGATGCTAAAAAGCTTAAACAAAAGAAGAAGCAAGCTGTTATCTTGGCCATGCTTCAAGCTATAAAAACCACAAAAGAAATTCCTGTACAACCAACCATAATTGCTGAACCTAAGGATCTGAAAGTACAAGAAGAACCACAGTAGAAAAGAAGATTCATATACAAACTCCATTCCAAGAGGAAATTGAACATTAATGATGAGGAAAAGGAAGACCAAATTCCCAAAAAGCCAACAACTACAACTCAGACATCAAAACCCTCAGTGGTATTTAAAGAATTCAAAGTGGTTGATCCAACAAGGAATATTCATGGTGAACCAATTGTTCCTAAGGATGAGCCAGTAGACTGGGATAGTTTGCCAATTCCTGAGCTAAATTTACCCATCTTCAAGACAAAGAAGACAAAGACAAGAGCTAGCAAGAAAGTGAATCCAGTGATTCTCAGATCCAAGACACCAATCAAAGCCAAATCTATAGTCAACAAGGGAGACATGTTGTATATTTGTGACATCAAGGAGTTTTCTAACATAAACCTTTACTTAGATGAATTGGAGGAAGTTAGAGGAATTGATGCTCACAGACATCTCCCTGAAAGGCTGGTATTCAAATACAAGGGAGGAAGAGAGATCATATGGCCACTTTATAGGATTCTATTAGAAAGCCAATATTTTTTTATAAAGTTCTACTCTTCATTCAAAAAGAACTTTGGGTACAATGTGATAGCAAGAAGACTAGTTCTAAAGAAGATTGAGGAGCTGAGGAGTACTAGAGCAAAAGATACACTTCCAAAAACTCTATCTATTCCCTTTACAGGAAAGAGAGTGTATCTCAGTCCCTATTGGCTGATGGAATTCAGGGATGAAAAAGGAGTTAGAAGATTCTTCAGATTGGAGGACCAATTGAGTATCTCTAGCAATGAGACTCTTTTGGAAATGCAGGAAATGCTAAATCTCTCAAAAGCTGATAAACTTGAAAGTCACAGACAACTCTAGAATTAAATTGAAGAAAACAACAGAAGGCTTGGAAAGAAATCCAGACAATCAAGGAAATAGATCTATCTGCTCAGACTAGTGGAGCACCTTGGTAAATATTTTGAGCAGTTTCTTTGTGTACTTTGTATTGTTCAATTTTCAGTAATTTTGTAGCACTTATCAGTTTTATCTACTATTTTTGAATCTGTATTTTTAGGATGTTTTTTTATCATCAAGTTTATCTTAATTTATGGCTACAATTCCAGTAGACATAAATTGGGGGAGATTGTTAGGAATATGTTATGTACTTGTTGATAAGCTATACAAAACACCTATGTAGATTTAACTTAGTGAATTTTGTAGCACCCGATGGATGATCAATTATAGTCCCGACGGATGATTCAATATAGTCCCGATGGATGACTAATTGATATCCACCGGGTGAGTAGTTAATGTAATAATAAGTAATGTAGCAGATTTCTGCAAACAACTTTGTGTAGATTCTGTAGTAGCATATGAGTGATGTTGACTGCTAGTAGATATGCAGAATAGGTTGATTAATTTTAAATATAAGATGTCTTATAATTCTCCATAAATGAAATGGAGTTAAGTGTCAAATAGCTACCTGACGGATGATCAACAAAGCTACCCGACAGATGATCAACAAAGCTACCCGACGGATAACAAGAAAGTACCCGACGGATGATCAATTCAAATATCTGTTGACAGTGACAACACAGTCACATGCGTCGAGTGTTTGCAAAAGGAATGTGGCAGCCTGTTTAGCAGGGTTTCGTGAACAAAGAAGCATTACCATTTCCTTGCTATTATGAAGATATTCAAAGATGCTGGAATAGAGTAGTGAAGCAGCATGAAGTTAGACTTGCTAGGCTTTATTTTATTATCCTGTCTTATTACCATGTAAACTTGGTGATATATAAACCAAGTGTAGCTAGTAGAACAAAAAACTAAGCAAACACATTTTAGAAGATAAATAGAAAAAGCTGTAACTGTTAAGAATTTCCCTGTAGTTTGTTTGTTCACTTGTAACAGCAGCTTTGAGCTATTCAACCTTCACAGGGTTCTCTCGATATATATATATATATATATATATATATATATAAATATATATATCTGGTGGATACATTCAAATCCACCAGAATGTTTTAAAGACTTGTGTTTTTATTACTTGTGTTTCGATTTATGTAATTCTTTCATTCCGCACTTTGCAAATCGAACACTTATATATTATTGAGTTAGAACAGTTTTAAAAATCTCAAAAAGAAGACAGAATTACATTCAACCCCCCTTCTGTAATTCTTGTTGTATTGTTAGGGAATAACAGATGCTATGAACAGTCCAGACTCCGAGAGATGGATGGAGGCCAAAAAATCCGCGATGAAATCTATGTATCAAAATAAAGTATTGACTTTAGTTGATCCACTCGAAGGGGTAAAACCTATAGGGTACAAGTGGGTTTTCAGGAAGAAAACTGACATGGATGGTAAAGTACTAACCTATAACACGCGACTAGTGGCAATAAAGTTTCAAACAAATTCATGGTATAGACTATGATGAGACTTTTTCACCGGTTACTATGGTCAAGTCCATCAGGACTTTGTTAGCAATAGTTGCTTACTTTAACTATGAGATTTGGAAAATGGATCTCAAAACTGCTTTCTTGTATGGGAGCCTTGAAGAGGATGTTTATATGATACAACCTGAGGGTTTTATCGATCCAAAGTTTGTTAAGATAGTTTGTAAGGTTCTTCTATCTATTTGTAGATTAAAGTAAGCCTCAAGGAGAATGAATATTCATTTTGATAAAATGGTAAAAAAGTTTGGCTTTATTCAAAATGAAAATGAACCATGTGTTTGCAAGAAGGTTAATGGGAGCCATGTGACATTCCTAGTATTATATGTAGATGACATATAACATATATGGAATGACATATCTTCTCTACAGGATGTTAAGACTTGGTTGAGAACTTGTTTCTCGATAAAAGACTTAGGCGATGCTCCCTATATATTAGGGGTCAAGATCTATAGAGATAGATTGAAGAGATTAATCGACCTAGTCGGAGTACATACATTGATAAATTATTGCATCATTTTATGATGCAAGAGACAAAGAAAGTATATGTTTCGATGTCTCATGGGATAGTGATCTCAAAAGATAAATGCCCCATAAATCATTAGATGATAAGGGCCGTTGAGAAAGTTCCAGATGCATCAGCAATTGGATCTATAATGTGTACAATGATATGTATTTATCATGTTATTTTGTATGCTTTGAGCATGACGAGCAGATACCAGTCTAATCAAGGTGAGGGTCACTAGATAGTTTTCAAGAATATTCTTAAGTACTTAAAGAAGACTAAAGATTTATTTTTGGTGTATGGAGAAGATAGGGAACTGGGGATAAAGGGTTAAATTGTTACTAGTTTCTGAACCTAATTTATGGATATACAAGGATGATTATGTGTCTATGTCTGATTTGTGTTTTGTCTAAATATAAGTTATATTAGCTGGAATGGTTCACAGCAAGAACATTGATGATTCTATAATGGAAGCCAAATATATTGATACTTTTGAAACAGCCAAGGAGAGTGTTTAGGCATGTCCTTAGGCGATATCACCTTATTAATGAGATTAATGATCAAGGAGATATATATATAAAGTGCATAGTAGTGATAGTGTTGCAGACCCACTGACTAAGGCTTTATCGCAGCAGAAGCATGATGATCATACTAGTTCCATGAGTATTAGATACATGGGTGATTGGCTCTAGTGCAAGTGGGAGATTGTTAGTGTTTGTGCCCGAGAGACAACACTATAATGTTTTAGTTTTAGACATTAGGATTATTAATGTTTATGTTCTATCGATTATTCCCTTTATAATGTATTAATTCTTAATTTACTGCGATATAAATCTTAGATTAATAAATGTCCTTGGAATATGATATGCAATTATATATCTCTAAGTACGTGACTTAGAAATGAGATTATGAGAATAGTATCAAATTCCTAAAGGTCCCTAGTCGAGTATTATTATTAAGGGACAATAATAATACATTAAGACTGGTGTGTTTGTTGACTGATGATCACATCTCATTGATCATAGGTATGATGATACTAAAGTCAAAAACACAGGAAAATGTATATTTGAAAACCGATTGTTGTAATATGAGACTGAAAACTCAGTGCTATGATGGTGCAATCGGAGCATCGTGATGAGTAAGTTATTTTGAAAAAGGGAATACCATATTTAGTTATCATCCAAATGATCTTTAACATGGTTATAGAAGAACAATAACAGAGATACCAACGTGATTAATGAGGTACGCTTCTATGAAACATTATCGGGATAGGTACTAATGAATTCGGGAAAGACCAAGCATGTATGAATTCGAGGAATAGGATTTTCAAAAAGTGAAGGTAAGATTAGTAACAAGCCCGTGTTAGCAATACTCGACGATAAAAATAGGATTTCATATGAAGTGTAATGATACATTTACGCAGCTTAAGGACCGTGATATATAGCATCCTAATAATGATCTAAAATAATCACGATAAGTTCCACACTATAAGGGGCGAAAAGTTTAACATACGAGGAAAATATGGATATTTTTTCCCAAAGTGTATACTTACGCTGGACACGAGGTAGAGGCTATAGTCAAAATAAAAAGGATTATGATTGAGAAATCTATTATCATCGAGGAAAGGCCAATATGGTGGCCGATACTTTAAGTAGGAAAAGATAGATTCAGATTAACAAATTTCAGGACAAGTGATGCGGAGGATTGCACGAATGAATTTTCAAGTTAAGACAATGTAAAGAGAACCCTTTATTACATAATGGAAAGAATTAATAATGCCTAGAAACTTAAAAGGATGTTAGTCATGACCGAATATGAAAAGGGATGTCATTGAGTAGGTAAGTAAGTACTCGACATGGTTGAAAGTGAAAACGGAAAGGCGAGAATTCAAATTTTGGCGATTGCGACTTGTAAATGACCCAAATGGAAGTAAGAGTTTATTATATTAAATTTTGAAGGATGATTATCAACAACCAAGTAAGTCGGTTTGAGGATTTTGAGTGATAGGTTAAATAAGACCGCTTATTTTATTATGCAAATGAAAGATCTCCACTCTACAAAATTGTTATGAACGTAGAAGAGATAATTAGTGAAAGAGACACTCCGTGACAATTGCGCCAGGCAAGGACCTAAGATTTAATTTCATAACGGGACTATTTCCCAAAATATTTTGTGAAAAAAGGACGAACATAGGCATAACTTAGAGTTCTTAAATCGACAAGTAGAATGAGAGGACTATCCAGACCATTAAAGATATGTCTAGCGGCTTACCTTTTATTGGGAACGGTTAGGAGAATCGCCTATCGTTAACAGAAAATTTGTGTAGATATACTTACCACGTGAGCATAAGGAAAATAGCCGCCGATATCCCTTACGAAGGATAATGTGGAAGAATGAAGGATGTCATTGTTAGAGTTGACAGAAGGCAAAGAAGATCGTACACGCCCTTTAAAGGCCATTGGTAGCAGTCCCCAATAAATGCGTATATGTCAAAGACACTAGCGAGAATAACAAATACAACCCAGAAGGTATCCTAGTACTATAAATATTATATGGGAAATGATTAAAGAAGTATGATCGATAGCGGAAGCTGAGCATTCCACGATTCTAAAATGTATCAATCGATTGCGTATGAAATGGTGCTTCCTTCAAGATGGCAACAAGACCCGACGTGCCTTACATTACTACATGAAGAAATGTTAAAATATGATGCTAAACATGTAACAAGAGACGAGCATGAAGATGTCCAACGGGAACTTCTTACATAAAATAATCGATAGAGTTGATGCGCCGAAATGAGCAAACATTAAGGAATGAAACTCTAGCACTGGTAACAGTGATGAAGAGGGAAACAAATAAGTTGGACCATTCCAAACGCTAGGAGATGCGCTAATATTCCATATTATAGATTTTTAAGGAAGATGAAGTGACCAGTTGACGTTAATCGAATTATCGATAATAACGAATTATCATGCGGGCATTGGAATGGCTACAAAGCCTTGTACGGAAGAAAGATTCATTCTCCCTTATGTTGGGAAGAAGTTGGTAAGCGGAGGATACTTAGACCATAGATGAGTCGACATACCAAAGAAATTTCTAGAATTCATTCGAACCCGGCTAGTGGCATCCCAGGATGAATAATAGAGATATGCGGACCAGAACTATAAAGACAGAAAGTACGAAGTAACATACCAAGTATTGTTGAAAGTGCCGACCGGGGAGGGAGTGATGAGATTCAAAAGGGAAAGAAATGTTGAACCCAAGGTTTATTGGACCGGTTGAAATCTTCAAAGGACTAAGAGATTTGACTTATATATTAGCACCATCGTCGAACAGTTGCCAAGTTTATAACGAGTATCACAAATCGATGTTAGGAAATTTAACCGACAACGCCAGACATATGATTGGAAGTGTGCTAATAAACTTGCGGCCAGACTTAACATATGTGGAGAAACATGTAGAGACCATAGGTCTCCAGGAACGAGTACTCTGAAATATATTTGACGGACGAGTGAAAATTTTAGGAAGAGATCAAATACTGCAAAGTCAATGTGAGAACTCGAGGTTGTCATGTGAGAAGCATATCCCTGCCTGTTTCTAGATTGATTCCGGGACCGAATCCTTTTAAGGGGGAAGATTGTAAAAACCCAAAATTTTGACATCGGTGAAAGACCTTTATGAATAGTAACCTTGCGGTTAAATAAAATTTTTTATGACCATACCATATATGAGTTTTTAATTTAAGATTCTGAGTTGATATTGTGATTATACGTACCAAATGAGTGTATGTAAACGCTATTAGTTTTCGAAGAAAACAAACTTTGAAAAATGACCGTATGAATGAACCATCAAGGATTACGAGAATCACAATATATTTACAAATTTAAATTCCTATAAATTCAAATTCAAGTACGATACTTCAAAACATAAAGAACGTATAAGAAAGGATTTACACCGCGAACCGTTTATGAGAGTTTATTACGAAAACGAATAAGCGACTAAGCGAATGTGTAGACGAATAAATAAACGTATTAAATCAAGCTAACTATACAAGCTAACTAGAGTAAGAAACTAACCATGGTTAAGTAGCCAAATAGTAACCTAGCTAAATAGGAATGATAACCTAAAAGCTAGCAAATAGTAACTAAGTACCTAAACTAAGTAGTATACATTGGAAACTAGGATGGCTAGCAAAGATTTCTATTGACTTAGTAGTACTAGGATATATACAAGATCATATATCACAATCTTTCACAAGAAGCATCCAAGAAAATTATAAAAACTCTCTCTCTCTCTTCAAAACACAATGCTGATTTCAAGAATACCATGGAAAGAAAAATTCATATCTCATGTTCTACTCATTTCAAAATCACCAAATTTTTACCAATCCTCTTTCATATCATGGGTAAGTCACGCACCAAATTTCAAGCCCATCCATGAAGTTTTCAATTTTATAAAAATGTTTGAATTTGAGGGTGAATAGCAACTCCGAAAATCACTAACTTATTTTCTTAAGTTTTCATGGAAGTTTAAGGCTCCTAAAGCTAGACCAAGACTTCATAAAGGATCTTAGGAATTTATTAAGTATTAAAAAGATTCAAGGAAGTTATAAATATTCATCCAAAATTTGTTAAAGTTTTAAGTTTCAAGAAAAGTAAGTATCTTGGATATAAGTATGGTTTTGATGATTGATTTGATATTTTCTTGATGTTTAGTTAGTTAGTATTAAGGTCGATGTTTGTTTTCTCAAGAACATTATGTTCTTGAGAGGAGTTAGTGTTTGAGATGATGATATGTTGGTTGTTGATGGTTGCATAATGATTTAGGACGTAAACGAAACTCGAATCGTAATCGTAACCTCGTTAAAATGAACAATTCACAACTTAAGTTTTCCGCAGACATTCCCGAATGTATAAACTGTAGTTTCTTGAAAATTAATACTTTATTATGATAGAAAATTTTATTAGGATCGTTTAGACGCTTGAATAACTTGATTTCAATTTACGGATCAAAAGTTATGACCGTTTAGTAAAAACGATTTGCGTAACAAAAACTCCTACAAATTATGAACTTTGTAAATAGAAATGATCGACTTAAAAATATTTCAAAATCATGAAATTTGAACAGAGATTAATAAATAGAGTTTATTAACGGCCATAAAAATTTCAAGTAAAAATATGGATATTTAGATTTTAAAAAAATGTCGGAGCCGAGGTCGCGCGGAGTACGAACATCAAAAAACAACCCCCTATTAGAAACTGCTTCTTCGGGATTTTAACCCTCTTCCTAGAAAACGGTGTTCTAAATTTTATCTAAATTGTGCACACGAAAACGGTGTGTCAATTGAGTTAACGGTTTGAGAGAAATCAATATTTTAGTGAAAGCGGTATGAATAGTAAAACTCCGTAGTTGACCGAATTTTTAAAAAGTTTTTCACCTATTTAAATTCATTTTATTAAAATGAAACTTTTATGATAAATATTAAAACAACTCAAGAAGCTCCTTGAGGTGGTTTTGCATTAAAGTATTAATTTTTCGATTTATTAAAAATGTTAGAGTGCGAATTGCGTAATAGTAACATTCGGTAAAGTCAACTCTAGAAGACCACTTTGACCGTCCGTTTCGACCACGGATTGATACTTATTTTGAGTCGGTCGAATATTGAAAAATATGAAGTATTGTACTTATTAGAAATGTCACGCCCCCAACTTGAACAGCAAAATAAATATAGCTATTACAAAATTTTAAAAGAAATAATACAACCAAATCCAAGATCTTACAGTTTAGGGTTTGGAACAGCCCAACACTACCAACTATTACATCTGATTTTAAAAACCGAGTCCTCACACAAACTACTATCACTTATTCTACCTGAGCTCGAACATAAGCATCAGCATCACAGGTATTACGGGCAGTCTGCTTGAATCTAACCATAGCTGCTAGCTGTAATATCAGGGTAAAGCAAGGAGTGAGCCAAATGCTCAACAAGTGCTAACAGTACGATACAAAACATAAATCGAGATATACATTAAAGAATGACAATGGAAAGAGATAACCAATGATAACGAGAGATAAAACTATGCACGATGGCATCATTTGGCTTGTATCAAAACAATTTTAAAATCATATCTTAATCAAAATCATTTTATGACGCTACGGATTACAGCCGGTGATCAGCCGCGAAGTAATCCCGAACCTCGCTGGGTTCTAAAACATTAATGGGAATCCCTAGGCAACTTTTAAGCCTAATTTAAGTGTGGAAAGGACTCGCGTCTCAGTCCAGATCCACCATTCAAAGAAAACATTTATCCCCCTTTGGGACTGAAAACCCACATTTTATTTATTTCAAAAATACTGATGCCGAATTATAACTAAAATCTCTTTTTACAGTAAACATTTTTATCAAGGGATGGAAAATGATACTAACTCTCAGGGCCATGATTCACAAAACTTTACTCTATTAGGGTAACTAAAAGGTTTTCATATGTCAAAACTTGGACAAGAAAATTTAGTGAGGCTAATGGATAATATGAAGGGGTAATGCCAAACTGGGCTTAAAGCAATGGTTTCTCGTCAAGGTACAGGTGTTGGATCATCAAGAAGATAAGCTTCATGAATACTAAGGGTGTTAAGGTATGAAGAAATGATCTTTAGCTCAGGATATATCAGAATTGTCAAGCTTTAAGATAAGAAAGAGAGGTATCAATCAATGAGGAATCACTTTGATAAATATCTGGCTTTCAGGATTCAAGGTAAGTTTCTATAGGGATTCAAGTATCAGGATGAGATATCAATACATAGGAATCATCAGCATGTTAATCAAGAGGATCAATCAAGTAATATAACAACTCTTCATTTTATCATGGCATTTAACTATCATGAAAAAGACTTTTGAACTACTTGCAATACGTACTCGAGGGTTCATGGCATCTCTATATAACTCAAAGATAAACAAAAGATACGCTTGATTTAAATATATCAAAATGACTCAGGATAATTGCATCGATATATATGAACTATTAACAGTAAATACGAAGGTCAAGTTGAATCACTTGCCTTGAGAAAGGTTGGTCTGGTCTGACTGTTAGGAGCAACAACTATAGCTTCACTCGACCTTCATGGCAAGTTTTCCCTCGTCTCGAGATCCTACATAAATAATGATAATCCTCATTATAATATATTCTTACCATCTTAACCTATTTACAACCCGAAATTTAACAGGGATGGCACTTAGGCCTATATGCACTTAATTTTATATTCACTTTTAAATTACAAATGTTCAGACATAGCCACATAATCACATATCATATATTAATAACATCATATATACCATAATGCAACACTAGGCTCGGATGATCTTGACTCACAACTTAAGTCACTTGGTCGCTAAACTAGACAAAGTCTTCTAATTTTGGCTTCCTAACTCGATGTGCCTTTACTAAACTATCCAAAACCTATTGACCCTCACTTGTGCCTTTTGTTCTACTGACCTTATACTATCTTACAACTATGGTGGTCGACCTAATACTCACTCCTAAGTGTTCTAAAACTATGTGATAAGTGAAAGTGCTCACTGGTGCAAATTTCAGAATGACAACTATGGTTTCTTGAGTGGATTAGACACTCTTAAACTACAAGTTTTCCATCAAAACTTTTACACAAGACTCTCCTGACCTAAGGGCATCTCACAAACTTGATGTGGCTCAAGGGCCTGGCTTGGGCCTTCTTGGGCCTAAGCTAAAAGTCCAAGGTTCCCCTATTTTTCTGGGCAGAAAATGCCCTGACTTGAATTAACTTGTGACACATGGTTCTAACTCATATCCTATGAACTATGGTTGGAAAACTTCTCTGACACTCCCTCTAACTAAGGCCCAACAGGGCCTAATGAGGGCCTACCCATGACATGGTCAAATCTCCATATTTCTAAGTTGCAACAAAACTGTCCCCTGCTGGACAGATTTTGTTGTTCTACTTGTGCACCTAACCAAATGATATGCAAACCTCCAACCAACACCTAAAACTTTTTATATACTCCCAATACTAACTTCTGGTGGCTTGGGCCTCAAAGTACACATCAATGACATGGTCAAAACTCACTCTAAACCTCAGTGTACTAAACTGATTTTTCTGCAGAAACTATAACTCTCCTTTCTCCAAGGTTTTGACTTGACAAACTCAACTACCAACAACCCAATACTCAAACCAAGACTTAAACATGGTAATCTACTGAACTAACTCCCTTATTCTCAAAATAACCTTGGGTGAGATCATCCTTACCTAAGGTACAATTATGGCAAAACAAAAGAAACTACACTTCACAACTCACAAATCTTCATGCTTTTGAAACAACAAGATATGCATTTTTATTAAAAGATAACCACGAATTATTACCATGTAACAAGATGCATAAATCAATATTAACACATTATTCCTACTGAAATTAAGGCTCACTAACAAAATCTTTCCAAATGATCAAAATCTTATAACATTCTAAGAGAAATCCACATGCATGCATGTCTTCGGGTTTTGCAAACCAAAACAACATATTTTCTACATATATTCTATCATAAAATTGACATGCAAGCCTAGCATAAACTATACCTAGATGATCACTTAGCATGCAAAGAGTTTTATCAAATTTTCACCGCAAAATTCAAGTCATTATCACATAAACATGCAAAAATTGATTTAAGCGACAAGAATAGTCTTAAGGACCATTCATTCGGCTCCATATGGTCATGGCCGAATGCAATGGATAGGAATGGCCATTTAATCATCAAGAGTTTCTCTCTCAAGACTTGGCACTTCTCCATTCCTTGTAGTCCTCTCAAAAACAACCCTAAACTCACAAGAATCAAGGTTGTATTTTGAGTTTCACTAAAACCTTTACATGCAACCTTTAAACTTAAACTTTTCACTCAACACTCTTTAAATTATGTATGATCAAGATATAGGAAGTAACATTTACTTGATTGGAAAGTGGGAGCTTGAATGAAGAATGAAGAAAAGGGAGGGGGGTATGCCTTCGGCCAAAAAGCCGAGAGGAGAGGGGAGAGCCGAGAGGAGGGGGAGGAAAGGAGGAGTGTGGAAATTGTGGGGTGAAAGTGGAGTAATAATCATGTTAGTTTGGTTTTTATTTGACCAAAAGTGAGTGGATTTGAGAATTTACAAGAGTAACCTTCCAACATAGTTAGATAGATTTGCATGCAAGGACAAAGTGGTAATTTGGTTAGTAGAATGAAAGTGAGTGGGGTTGGAAATGTCTTCCTTGCCCCTTAGTTGAATTGGAAGAGTATTTGCATGCAAGGGTAGCCATGTAATTTGCTAATTATAATAAATAAAATTTGTAAAGATTTATTTTTATAAAATAAAATACAAGTTCAAAAATTATAAAATTTATACCATAAAATAACTTGGATTTTTAGAGACTTTATAAAATCATTTTCAAAATTTGTGAACAAAATACCTTTTAAAGGAAAAATTTTCCAAGGCTTAGAATATCCCTTATAATTCAAAAATAATGCAATTAAATAAACTCTTGCTTTGAAAAATCATATACTACATAAAGCAAATTTATAATGCAGAAATTTTTCACTCACACCAACGTACAATCATTGAATATATTTGCATTCGGCTTTATAATTACATCAAATTCATAATTAATATTACATAAAATGCCGGTCGTAACAAGAAATATAAGTCGGTGATGGGATTAGGAATACTGATTAAGATTATGATACTTGTTGATTAGAAAACCGGGAACGAGAGGAAGTCGTGAAACGTATCTGGACTCCAGGCAAGTTTTCAAACCCTACCTTTTAAGAACTATTGTGTTGTGATTGCTTTTAAATACTGTAATATATGCATGATAAATGTTTTACGGTGATTTACAAATTGTTATATATTGAATCATAAGATACGATGATTTTGGTATAATAAAAGTACCGGATTTGAAACGATATATTTAGACCGAGGATTGGTCGGTGTAAGTTTATAAAAAACCAGGAAATATTGCGGTGTTGTTATATTTAAGAAATGTTAACGCTAGAGAGTAGCGTGACATGTAAATTGTAGACCGAGAGTCGGTCGGTATGTATATTATAGTTAAAACCCGGGAATCATCCCGGTGATGTTTTGGACGATCAAAAGTCCGTATTTATTTTACTCCAAGGGATTCGATGTCCTCTTGTGAAATTTTAAAGTACCTCGAATTTTAATTAATTTGAGATATTTATTTAAAAAGAGAGAAGTATTCTCCAACGTTTATTATATTTTAAGACCAATTATTTTATATATATCTTAAAGATTAATATAATTACTTAAACATAAATTAGTTGAGGAATATTATTTCAAATATTCTTTTAAAGAAGAACTATTCGAGGTTTAATTATTTAATAATTATTATTTAATTATTCATTATTTATTAAATGATTTAAAAATAATAAAACCTGATTTAAAATACTTTCTGAATTTCAGAAAGTCATTTGAATAATTTCAAATCGTCGAAGAATATTATCTCGACTTATTTTAAATATTTGAGCATAGTTTCAAAAGAACTTCTCCTTATTTATTTATCTGTTGAAAACAGTCAACTCACATTACCTTAGTACTTCCTCCGAAAATTCTCAGAAGTACATATATATATATACATATGAGATGAGTTGTTTCTCTCAACAAGCAAAATGCTTGGGGAACTTCGATGTTGTTCGAGTTCTTCAGATATGATCGGATTCTTCAAAAGACTTGGAAAGGTAGACTCTAGTACTATGTGTACTAGGGAGACTACCAAAGGTACCACAGGCGAAGGTACTCTGTGTACTTAGGAACTTGAGAAGTATGTGTATACCCGAAATGGGACACGTAGCCCGAATGCGGTAAGGTTCATAATCGGGATACGAAGGTGTCGTCCTTCTACTAGTAGAAAAGGTTACATATTTCCGTATTACGACTGATAATCATATGCGGTAGCTCCAGTGAATGTCCTATTCTTCCAATTGGAATTGAGATGCAATACCGTAACCCAAGCCTAGGCGTTGGGTTTACCATTAAGATATTTGTAGACTGATAAATCAATCAAAAATATTGTTTTGAAAAGAGGTGTGTATCACCAAGAAAACTACTTGAATAAATACATTTCCTTATGCAGATTAATATAATTTCTTTAACAATCTTTTCATCCTGTTGATTATTATGGCTGAGCATTATTGCTCACTCTTGCTTTTATTAGATATATTTGAGATGTCATGTCTAACATGATTCATGTTTAGTTTTTAGATCTTAACAAACAGGATATATCAGGACTTATTGAAATCAGGACTTACTGGAAGTCAGAACTTAATATCAGAACTTAAGGTCATATCAGAACTTAAGTGCGGAAAGACTTTCATATAAGGAAGGAAGCTGATTTGCAGTAGAAGATCAAGACTAAAACAAAAGAAGATATGCATGGAAGAGTTAGAAGACTAGAAGACTTGTAGAAGATATCTGATTGATATATTTTAGGAGACAGAATTATATTCCATATCAATTAGAAGTTATCTTGTAACTGTATACTATATAAACACAGACATAGGGTTTACACTATATGTGTTATCATTATCGAGAAGATTATACATTGTAACCTAGCAGCTCTTAGTGATTTTTTTCATCACTGAGAGAGAACAATAGTTCTTATTGTAACGGAGTTTCTTTAATATACTTGATCTTTGTTACATACTTGTGTTAAATCGATTTGATTGTATTTACACTTATTTTCTGGGACTTCAAGTCAAGAAAAATGAAGAAGGTACTTTTATCTGTCAATCCAAGTACACCAGAAATTTACTCAAGAAATTTGGAATGCAAGACAGTTCAACTGCATCCACTCCCATGGCCACTGCAACCAAGTTAGATAAAGATACTGGTTCATCAGTAGATATTACTAACTACAGAGGTATGATTGGCTCTTTACTCTATTTAACTGCTAGTAGACCTGATATCATGTATGCTACCTGTCTTTGTGCAAGATTTCAGGTTGATCCAAGAGAACCTCATTTAATAGCTGTGAAAAGAATTTTTAAGCACCTTAAGGGTACAGCTGATCTATGATTGTGGTATCCTAGAGAATCATATTTTAAGCTAATAGGTTACTCAGATGCAGATTTTGCAGGATGCAAATAGATAGAAAAAACACAGTTGGAAGCTGCCAATTTCTTCGAGGCAGATTAGTTTCTTAGTTTAGCAAGAAACAGAAATCAATTTCCACATCAACTGCAAAAGCAGAATATATTGCTGCAGGAAGCTGTTGTGCACAGATTCTTTGGATGAAGAATCAGTTACTGGATTATGGGTTAGAAGTTTCTAAAATACCTATTTACTGTGATAATCAAAGTGCTATTGCTATGACAGGTAATCCAGTTCAACACTCAATGACAAAGCACATCAGTATAAGGTACCATTTCATAAGGGAACATGTGATGGAAGGTGTAATAACCCCAAAATTTTGAACTTTTTTTTGTAACCCTTGTGAATAGTGTTTTTGCTGATATTACTGAATAAGAAAACTTTTCATGCCACACTATGTAGGGGTTCTTTTATTGTTATTCTGAGATCTTATTAGCACTCTATATGATATATAAGTGTATGTAAAGATTGTTAGAATCCAAATTCAAACACTTTGATTTTTCCCAAAAATCCACCAGATACCGAAAGAATTGAGTATAAGGTAACAGGATAAAAAGGATTTAAATTCAAGGATTATAAGAGAGGATCATAAAAGTAATATAATGTATTGAGAAAGGTTAAGGAAAACCAAGTAATAAGATCCCGGGTATGATCCCTCAAACGATAAACGAAAACGAAAGTTAAGCGAACCGTATAACAGATCAGCGGTCATTAGCCAAGTAATTAGAAGCTAATCAAAGAGGTTAGTGAGGATGATGTCATCAAACCAACAAGAAGAGGACAAGTGTGGGAGGATGACATAACATGATGACCTAAGCATGACCAAAGAGAAGGGTGTTGTTGGTTGATTGTGAACCACACAAAATTCACCATGGTTAAAAGTAATAAATCAAAACAAAAGCAAGCAACCAAGCAAAACAAATCACAAAATCACAAAAACACAAAGTTGACTTCATTTTCTTCAAGAAAGCTCTCGGCCTTTCTCTTTTTTTCAAGAAGAAAAATCTAAAATTCAAGATCCAAGCCTTGTTAATTAGTGAGGTAATTATCTAATACTCCTTATGCATAGATATAGCTATCCTATAAGTTTGAGCTTCAAGTTCATTCACAATCTCTTCCTAAAATTCATGGAAGAAGAGGGTGAATAGTGTTTTTTAAGAACTTAAATTTTTGTTCTTGAGTTTTTGTTTAGATTAAGCTTAGATAAGGACTTTCAAGGGTGATTCCAAGCTAATTAGTTACTCCTACTCACAAGGAAGGTATAATCTCTTAACCTAGCTTTTTTATTGAATGTTAAGAGCTTAGCATGAGTATTATAGTTCATAAGAGGCTTGATTGTTGTGTATGTAGAGATTAGTTGGTTTTGTGATGTTTTTGGAGTTGTAAATCTTGGTTATTAGTTAAAGAACTTAAGAATAGTTTTAGTTCATGTTTGAGATTAATATAAATTGGAAATACTTGAGGTGTTGGGGCTGTTGTAGTGATGTATGGATGGAGTTTGGTTGTATGGTTGAATTGTGGTTGATTTGGAGTAGAATAAAAATTGGTAATCGCATAAACATAGCCGTCGTAATGTCCGATTTACTTTAGACTGTTTTTGCTCTTAACATCAGGACCCGAGAACTCACTGTTAGGTTTTGACCATTGCCATGCTTAGATAGTTCATGTTACGATCTTCGTTTTGATATGTGGTTCGTTTGAATCCGATATACGGTTTAGGAGAAACGACCGTTTTAAGTAACGGCGTTTCGCGAACGAACCATTACCACTCGCCTTACTTTGAAACATAGGTTAAAGACCTTAAATGACTAATTGGAGTATGAAACATTTATGTGAAGTGTATTATGCAGTTGGTAAGGCACTCGCGAAAGAATTGCCTTAAAACCCTTAATGGTTAATTTATTAAAAATGGTGGAGCCGAGGGTACTCGAGCGACTTAAGTGAATCGTTAAGCGCAAAAGCGAACGTTAGGGTCTAATTGGTTAAAGTATAGATTCATAAGCGACTTTGGTTTAATTCCAACTTATATGTTGTTTATAGGTTACCAGACTCCTCCCAAGCCATTTATTACCCCCAGTCGCTCAGGAAAGTTTTCTACCCGTTATACTGTTGTTGTGATGTATACATATGTATATGCATTATCTTGTGATAGATGCATGATGGTTAATTAGCAAATCTTGCGATATATTGGAGCATGTGATATGGTATATATGCATGTCTGTTTCGTAATCTTGATATATATCTGTTGATTCAAATGCTTATTAGTTGCATAATACCTATGCTAGAGATAAGCAGTAATTGCGTATACCCTTAGTATAGGGGACCCAAAGGTGAACATTTTCTAAAACCGGGAGTCGATGTTCCTGAGTATATTATATATATTTTTATATATATATATAGATATATAGTTTTCAAAACTATGAATCGAATAAGGTTTATTCGATAACTTTATTATATTAATGAATATTATTTTGAATATTCATTCGAGAACTTATGACTCCGTCTATTTTATTAATGAATATTATTTTGAATATTCATTCGAGGACTTATGTCTCCGTCTATTTTATTAATGAATATTATTATTTGAATATTCATTCGAGGACTTATGACTCCGATTATTTACTAATTATTATTCTTTACTTTATTAAAGAATAATGTGTCGATAATCAAACTCACTTTTGATAATTCAAATAAAGATAGTACTTTCGTATAAGTATATCTTTGGTTATTTAATATTCATTTCAAGTATAAGTTTTAAAATTTTTACTTCAATTATTTTTATAAAGATTATTCTTTATGGGAATATTATTTAAATAATAATATTTAGAAATTTTCTAATATATTGGGACTGAATTATTTTATTAAATCAGCATCACTCCAAACATTCTTTAAAATGTTTTCGAGTCTTCAAAATGATTTTAAAGGTTAGGGCTGATCCCAAAGCTCATTTTTATATTTAAGATCCTCCTTTCGAAGAGGATTTAAATACTCGCTCAAAACCTGAGGGATCCGGCTCTGTGGTGTATTTTATATTCGCAACAAGGTTTCTATTCTGATAAAAGAGTTTTTGATTACTTACCCAACACTCGGTAAGTAAAATTCTTGGAACAAGTTAATCCATTAACAGGCATCGCCTGGGAAATATCGGTGAGTTTTCCTTTCCAACTAGATACGACTTCTTGGTGGAGCCGTATCAACAAGTTTCTACTTGGGGAAAGTGGGGACGAGCTTTACGTTTCAGAGTCATGGATTTCATTTGAACTAGGAATGGCGTAAGTGGCCAAGTGGCGCCGGCCCAGCCTTATTGTATTGGCCCAAATGGCCCGGAAGTTCCACTAAGACGGTCCATTCCTTAGGAGTCCAGTGTTCGGTTGACAAGTAAATCCGACAGGTTCTCCTCTACATGTAGAAAATGGTGGGGTTGCACCACTGCGACTGATCATCGTAAGTGGTCTTCCTGGCGCGACAAACTCCCGTAATGAGTTCATCATCCAGTTGGATATTTCTGCAACATTACCCGGAGCATTTCGATCGAAAGGCTACGAATGGGTAATTGTCGAAGCATTGACAAGGGTCAAACAGTTATAATGGTGTTTCCATTGAATGAAGTATCTCATAACTTCATTTCCTTTAAAAGTTAATTCAAAGATTGAATCTATTCAAGTCTTAACTTGTGGTCTCATCTATGGGACGAACTTTTGAAACTTATTATACTTTGAACAGTGGTAGTTCAAGTAGATTTCTAAAAATGGTATAAGTATAGTGAAGTAATTGTTAAATTCAGCTTCCTTTAAGCTTATATCCAGTAAGTAATTACCTTACACTTCATAAAGGATTCTAGTAAGTTATCCATTTAGATACTTGCATTATTGTTTACACTATATATTATCTTGCGAGCTGTAATGCTCACTCTTGCTTCATTTCTTCATCACACACAACAGTTAGGAAAGATGGCCAGACTCAAGCAGACCCAGCGCAAGCGCATGGGAAGCGTCCCGCGTCTTTCCGTTGATGTTGTAGCTGCTATAGCTGCAGAGGTAGATTTATTGGTAGATCAGGCATTCTACTTTTGGGAACTAAATAATGTATAATTATAACTTGTGGCAGATAATGGCAATTAACTGTAAACTTATCAAGTAATCATTTTGGGTTGTAATAACTTTTAAATTGTGGATTCAAGGACTTGTACTTATTTCAATTTCATCTCTGAGACTATAACGGGTTGTGGTGTGTGTTAGCGTGGGGTCACAGCATGAGGTTATTTATTATTAATTAAGTTAAGTGATATTGTGGAAAGAAAGACCGTGACGACCCAGATCCCCGACCCCGGATCTTGGGGTGTTACAGAAATGGTATCAGAGCTAAGCGTTATAAACCTCAGAGATGATGCGACGATATAATAATCAACTCACAAAGATAATAAGAACTTTTGCCAAGTTCATAGTCGGACTACTTAAAGTAGCACTGACAGTTAAAACCCTTACGGGAACCCTTATAAGTATCATGATAGTAACTTAGCTCGTTTAATGTATAGGCACATGAGATAGAGGACCCTGAGATGTTCGAGCGTGAGCATAATGAGGCACTGCTAGATGTCGAGGATCAGGAGGAGCCTGAGATGGAGGAGGATGAGGAGGACCCCTCAGAGGAGTCAGAGACAGAGGTTATTGCTATTTCAGATGAGGAGGACCCAGATGAGGTCCTAGTAGCTGAGGAGCATGTCGGAGCTATAGTGGAGTATAGTGGTACCCCTTTACCCTCACTCCCGGTGGTCAGAGCTCCTACCCCTCCACCACTATCTTGGAGCCCCTATGATGACAGCTCAGAGACCCATACTCCCGAGCCTAGGCAGACCGAGGAGGCACCCCCAGCAGCTCCGGATTCACCACCTCTCGACCCTGCCCATAGGCAGTCTTTGTTAGCTCACGGCTATGTTCAGGATGTACTGAGGACCCGAGTCGCTATTGCTGAGGCCCGGCTGGATGAGGTCAGGAGGGAGTTGGATGCGGAGAGGGCGGGTAGGCGTGCCCGAGCTTATGAGACTAGGGCTGTTATACCCCGATCCTTGAGGAGGGAGCTGACGGGGATAGAGCTCACGTCCCGAGAGAGACTCCGATCGCTCCAGGGGGACAAGCATGGTAGGATCTCCAGGCGGCAGGCCGACTATATCTTCCATCGTGTGATGGAAAGGGTATGGGAGCTGACCCGCTCCGGTGTGTGATTCAGGACCGACGATGGGATAGTCTAGATGTCTAGTTAGTCGAGGCCATAGTAAGAGCCAATTTTCCGGGATAGTTGACTTGTATATAGCATCCCTTTTTCTGACTAGACAGATAGACTCTTGTGTATCACTTTTGGGCAGATGGCTGTAGCACTGTTGTACTTTTGACCAGATCAAACTATGTATTTTCTCGCATCATGTATATATTTGTTTCCTTTCAGTTCAGTTCTTTAGTGACGAGATCACTGTCTTTATCATTATTATTACTGTACTTCTTTTAGAACTGTCATAATATAATAGAATTGCGAGATACATTCTCCCCATTATAGAACTGTGCATGGCACAATTTTGTGTATGATTGTGACCTAACGTTGAATTTCCCAAAAAAAAAATTATCAGTATCATGCCGCCAAGAGAGATTGGAACTAGGGCGAACCCTGGATCTGAGGACCAGGGAAGCCATAACCAGGACGATAGGAACCAAGAACACAGTGAACAGGAAGATGAGGATTATGTTGAATAGGATGACTCCCCGTATGAAGAGAAGGAGGAAACATATGATGTTGAGGGATTTGAGATAGAGGCTGAAGAAGGAGAAACTGAGGTTGAGCAACCAGTACCAAACCCAGGCATGGATCCCATGGGACAGTTCATGCAACTACTAAGGAAGAACTTGGAACGTCAACCCAACCCACCCCCTCAAGGAAATAACAATGATGTGGCAAACTCCTTCAGGGCTTTCAAGTCCCTTAAGCCCCCTGAGTTCCACGGATCAGCCGACCCAGTTGAGGCAAGGGCATGGTTAAAGGAAATGGAGAAATCCTTTGAGATTCTGAGTACCGATGAGGCATAGAAGACTGTATTTGCTATTTACCTTCTGAAAGGAGAGGCTAACTACTGGTGGGAGGCCAAGAAAAACATGGAGACAGATGCTATTATAACCTGGGAGAGATTCAGTCAGTTGTTACTGGGAAAATATTTCCCAAGGTTTATGGAAAACCAGATGGAGCTCAAGTTCTTGGAGGTAAAGCAGAATAACTTATCTGTAGCAGAGTACGAAGCGAAATTTACTGAGTTATCAAGGTTTGTGCTGGAGTTTGTGAGCACCGAGGAAAAGAAAGCTAGGAGGTTTCAGCAGGGACTGAAACCGTGGATTCAGAATAGGGTGGCAATCCTTGAGCTTACTGATTATGCCACTCTGGTGCAAAAGGCAACAATTGTAGAAGCCGGAAGTGAACAGATGCAGAAGGAAAGAGAGAAGAAGGGAATAAAGAGGAAAAGTATGAGCATGGGTGGAGGTTCCGCAGGAAGGAGCTTCCCAACTAAATTTAATCGAGGAGCAGTGTCCCTACCGGGAAAGAACACTAGGTTTAAGCGGCCAATGAGTGTGAATGTGAGCCAGAACGGCCAGAAGTCAAGAATGTCCTATTCCAACCAGTCTCGACCCCCATTGCCAGCCTATAACACTTGTGGAAGGATGCATTCTGGGGAGTGTAAGGGAAAGCCAGTAACCTGCTTTAAGTGTGGACAAGTGGGCCACTATTCCCATAAATACCCTTCGTCAGCCCCTACCGTCATTCCAACCACCACTTGTCATCAGTGTGGACGCCCGGGTCATTGGAAGAGGGAATGCCCAATAAACAAACCAGCAGCTTCAGGAGCAAGCAGAGCTGCTTCTAATAAGCCACCGACTGTGAGGACTTTCAACATGACAGTCCAGAATGCTATGAAAGACTCAGATATGATAGCAGGTACCCTTTCTCTAAATTCAGTCAGTGCAAACGTTTTATTTGATTCGGGAGCAACTAAATCTTTTATATCAAAGGACTTTGCGCGTAAATTAAGACTTAAGGCTGAATCCTTGATAGAACCCGTACAAGTAGAAATAGCCAATCATGAAGTTATTCCTGTTAACCAGATTCACCCCGCCTGTGAGTTAGGCATAGGGGAACAATCTTTTAGTATTGATCTGATTCCTTTTAAATTAGGGGAGTTTGATGTAATTTTGGGAATGGACTGGCTATCTAGCAATGATGCTGAGATAGACTGTAAGGGGAAGAAAGTTAAGTTGAATATTCCAGGAAAGAAAGAAGTCATATTTAGAGGAAAGAGGCAGACACAGAAATTTTTGACTATGGCCCAGGCAAAAAGGATGCTACGAAAAGGAAATGAGGCTTACCTAGCCTATGTGGTAGACACGCAGAAGGAGGTGCCCAACTTACAAGATATTCCGGTAGTCAACGGATTTGAAGATGTATTCTCACAAGACCTTTCGGGATTACCACCCGATAGAGTGATTGAATTTGCTATTGAGTTGGCCCCAGGGACGGCGCCAGTCTCAAAAGCATCTTATCGGTTAGCCCCATTAGAAATGAAGGAATTATCTACCCAATTGCAGGAACTTTTGGATAAGGGTATGATAAGACCCAGTGTGTCTCCGTGGGGAGCACCAGTGTTATTTGTTACGAAGAAAGATGGGAGCATGAGGCTGTGCATCGACTACCGAGAGTTGAACAAGCTAACCATAAAGAATAGGTACTCGTTACCTAGAATAGATAATCTGTTCGACCAGCTAAAAGATGCTGTTTATTTTTCCAAGATTGACCTGAGAACTGGATATCACCAACTAAAGATTAAACCCGAAGATATTCCCAAGACCGCGTTCCATACCAGGTATGGGCACTATGAGTTCTTGATAATGTCCTTTGGATTAACCAACGCCCCAGCGGCTTTCATGGATTTAATGAACAAAGTATTTAAGAAGTACTTGGACAAGTGTGTGATAGTTTTTATCGATGATATTTTAATCTACTCAAGGACTGAGGCAGAACATGCAGAGCATTTGAGGATAACTCTAGGAATACTCAGAGAGGAACAATTATTTGCCAAATTCTCGAAGTGTGAATTCTGGCGGAATGAAGTACAGTTTTTAGGACATGTGATCAATAAAGAAGGAGTATTGGTCGACCCCTCCAAGATAGAGGCGGTCTCAAATTGGGAAAGGCCAACCACACCCACAGATGTAAGGAGTTTCATAGGATTGGCCGGCTACTATCATAGATTTGTACAGGACTTTATGAAGATCGCAGCCCCTTTGACACGACTTACTCGTAAGACAGAGAAGTTTGAATGGACGGAAAAATGTGAGAACAGTTTTCAGGAATTAAAGAAAAGGTTGGTAACGGCCCCGGTATTGGCATTACCAGACGGAAAAGGAGATTTTATGATATATAGTGACGCGTCGCACAAAGGATTAGGGTGTGTGCTTATACAGCACGGTAAGGTGATTGCGTATGCGTCAAGACAATTGAAGGAATACGAGATTAGATATCCTACTCATGACCTTGAGCTCGCGGCAATAGTTTTTGCCTTAAAAATTTGAGGCACTACTTGTATGGAGAGAAGTGCGAGATTTTCACAGACCATAAGAGCCTCAAATACATATTTACGTAGAAAGAGCTCAACATGCGCCAGAGGAGATGGTTAGAGCTAATCAAGGACTATGATTGTAAGATTCTCTATCATCCGGGGAAAGTCAATGTGGTGGCTGATGCCCTTAGTAGAAAGGAAAGACTCAGAATAATAACGACTTCGGAAGAATTGATAAAGTATTTCGAGAGAATGGAAATAGAAGTAAAGGTAACCGGAACCGGAACCGAAAAACTGTTTGAGATCTCGATGCAGCCAGAGTTATTGGAAAAGATCAGATTGTGCCAAGAGAAAGTAATGAATGAAGGCAGAGAGTCAATGACTGGAGAAGAGATTCATACTGATAAAGATGATAAAGGGATAATGAGGTACTCCTACCGGATTTGGGTTCCGAACGTTCAAGAGCTTAAAGACGAGATTTTGGATGAAAGCCATAGTTCAAGGTATTCCATTCACCCGGGAAACACTAAGATGTATAGGGATTTGAAGGAGTATTACTGGTGGCCCAACATGAAGAGGGACATAGAAGAATGGGTAAACAGATGCTTGACTTGCCAAAGAGTAAAGGCAGAGCACCAGAGATCCAGTGGACTTTTACGACCCCTGGAGATTCCCGAATGGAAATGGGAACAGATAGCCATGGATTTTGTTGTCGGTTTACCAAGGATGAAAGCCAACCATGATGCCATATGGGTGATTATAGACCGACTGACAAAGTCAGCCCATTTCATTCCTATCAATGAGAGATACACAGTCGATAGACTGGTGGACATTTACCTTAAGGATATAGTGACGCGACATGGAGTCCCAGCGTCCATTTTCTCAGACCGAGACCCCAGGTTCAACTCCAGATTTTGGAGGAGCTTTCAAGAATGTGTGGGGACCAAGTTAAATATGAGTACTGCTTACCATCCCCAGACGGATGGGTAGAGTGAAAGGGACCATCCAGACACTAGAGGATATGTTGAGTGTAACACCCCCAAATCCGGGGTCGGGGATTCGGGTTGTCACGAGTTCCATTTCCTTTATCAATACTTAATCTTAACAGTCAACCAACTACTGAGTACTGTGACCCCACAATACACACACACACAAGTTATAGTCTCAGAGATGAATATCAAAAATAACACAAGTCATTTTATTCCACAATTATAAACCGTTACACCTTAAAAGGGTTTCTGAATAAATTTACATTTCTTTGCCATTATTACAATTCATAAAGATACATAAGTCTGGTACATCAAAAGTTGAAAGCCTAGCCTATTGGTAGTTCCTACCTCAGCTACAGCGACATCAACGCCTATAGAAAACTGCGGAACGTTTCCTATCCGCTCGCAAATTGGGAGCTTGGTCCTGTTCATCTTGTCTGTCTGTTGTTGTGTGATGAAAGAAGAAAGAAAGGGTGAGCAACAAGCCCACCGAAATAATATGTATATAATTAAAATATATGAGCATTCTCATAGTACTCATGAAGTCTTGGTCAAGAAGAAATGAACCAAGTTGATATCTTAACGCGACCAAGTCGCAAAATATTCAGTATATATATACCTATATACTTTTCACAATCTTTGAAATCCTCTGACATGTATAATATACACAGAGTTCCAGTTTATAAATGTATAAAAATATTGTTGCAAGGTGATCTCATATATCTAACCTTGTCTCAACGTTTTTCTGAAAATTTTTGACATGCACAAGATAATCATTTACTAGATATAAGTTTAAAAGATGAAGTTACAAGATACTCCAATATACTTATATCTTTTCTGAATACTACTTGAACTACCACCGTTCAATGTATAAATAGTTCATCCCATAGATTAAGCTACAAGACAAAACTTGTATAGAATCAATCTTTGAAATATCATCAAAATGAAATGAAGTTACGAGATACTTCATTTGACGAAAACATCATTTTGAAAACTCGACCCTGCCAACACTCAACAATCGCCCAGCCGTAGCCTTTCTATCGAAGTGCTCTGGGTAGTGTTGCAGAAATATCCAATTGGATGATGAACTCATTACGGGAGTTTGCCGCGCCAGGAAGACCACTCACGATGATCAGTCGCAGTAGTGCAACCCCACCATTTTCTACATGTAGAGGAGAACCTGTCGGATTTATTTGTCAACCAAACACTGGACTCCTAAGGAATGGACCGTCTTAACGGAACTTCCAGGCCATTTGGGCCAATATAATAAGGTTGGGCCGGCGCCACTCGACCACTTACGCCACTCCTAGTTCAGATGAAATCCATGACTCTGAAACGTAAAGCTTGTCCCCCCTTTCCCCAAGTAGAAACTTGTTGATACGGCTCCACCAAGAAGTCGTATCTAGTTGGAAAGGAAAACTCACCGATATTTCCCATGCGGTGTCTGTTAATGGATTAACTTGTTCTAAGAATTTTACTTCCCGAGTGTTGGGTAAGTAATCAAAAACTCTTTTATCAAAATAACAACCTTGTTGCGAATATAAAATACACCACAGAGCCGGATCCCTCAGGTTTTGAGCGAGTATTTAAATCCCCTTCGAAAGGAAGATCATTTGAAGACTCGAAAACATTTTTAAGAATGTTTGGAGTAATGCTGATTTAGTAAAATAAATCAGTCCCGATATATTAGAAAATATCTGAATATTATATTTAAATAATATTCCCATAAGGGTGATCCTTATAAAAATAATCGAGGTAGGAGTTTTAAAACTCATAATTGAAATGAATATTAAATAACCAAAGATATACTTATACGAAAGTAGGATCTTTATTTGAATAATCAAAAGTGAGTTTGATTATCGACACATTATTCTTTAATAAAATAAAGAATAATAATTATTAAATAATCGAAGTCATAAGTCCTCGAATGAACATTCAAATAATAATATTCATTAAATAAAATAAACAGAGTCATATGTCCTCGAATGAATATTCAAAATAATATTCATTAATAAAATAGACGGAGTCATAAGCCCTCGAATGAATATTCAAAATAATATTTATTAATAAAATAAAGTTATCGAATAAACCTTATTCGATTCATAGTTTTGAAAACTATCTATATATATATATATAAATATAAATATAATATACTCGGGAACATCGACTCCCAGTTTTAGAAAATGTTCACCTTTGGGTCCCCTATACTAAGAGTATACGCAACTACTGCTTATTTCTAGCATAGGTATTATGCAACTTATAAGCAATTGAATCAACAATATATATCAAGATTATGAAATAGACATGCATATATACCATATCAAATGCTCTAATATATCGCAAGATTTGCTAATTAACCACCATGCATCTATCACAAGATAATGCATATACATATGTATACATCACAACAACAGTATAACGGGTAGAAAACTTGCCTGAGTGTTCCCGGATAGACTTAAGCTGAGAGTGGGTTCGATAACCTATGAACAACAACATAAGTCAGAATTAAACCCCGGTCTCTTAAGAAACTAGACTTTAACCAATTGAACCCTAATGTCCCCTTATGGTCACTCCTACGCTTAACGAATCATATAAGTCGTTCGAGTACCCTCGGCTCCACCATTTTTAATAAATTAACCATTAAGAATTTTAAGGCGATTCTTTCACGAGTACTCTACCAACTTCCTAATCCACTTTACATAATTGTTTCATACTCCAATTAGTCATTTTGGGCCTTAACCAAGGTCTCAAAGTAAAGTGAGGGGTAAAGGTTCGTTCGTCAAACGCCGTTACTTAAAACGGTCGTTTCTCCTAAACCGTAAATCAGATCTAAGCGAACCACATACCAAAACGAAGCTTACGACATGATCTAGCTAAAAATGGAAAATTTAAAGATTGGTCAGTGAGTTATCTGGTCCGAGATTCATGTACAACAGTCTAAGGAAAACGGGCATTACGACGACTATATTTACAAGTTTTCCAAGTTTCTCACT
Source organism: Apium graveolens (assembly GCF_009905375.1). Classification (NCBI taxonomy): domain Eukaryota; kingdom Viridiplantae; phylum Streptophyta; class Magnoliopsida; order Apiales; family Apiaceae; genus Apium; species Apium graveolens. Next base: position 122,891,576 of record NC_133649.1, on the reverse strand, counting down.
ACACCAAAACCTCACCAAACAACCCACAATTATTAACACATCAAAACCTCAACTACATAATACTATACCAGTCCTTATTCTCCATATTCTTCATCTCAACCAACCACAATCAAGTTCTATTAACTATAACAAGATTCATTCACCAAATCACTCCAATTTCAAATCAAACTACTAATAATCAAAGATCATGCTTCTCATTTTGAAACCAACCATCAAACTCACAAATAGTAAAATTAAAGGCTATGGTTTGAAGTTTATACCTTCCTTGGTAGGTGTTAAGTTGCTAGGAAGCCTTAGGGAGCCTCCTACAAGCTTGATCTTTCCAAAGAAATCAAGAACACAAAGTTAGGCTTTGAAATTTCTAAGAGTATGATTGAAAGAACTGTAAAAATGAGGGTCTTACTATGCTTTTTTGGACGATACTTGTGAACTATAGTTGTAGGCCATCTCAATACCTTTCCAACGAGCTATAGAACACAACATTTGAGTGAGTATTGAAGGAGATATGACAATTTCAAGTTGCTGGGTTTGTTTTGGCCAAGAGCTTCTCTTCATGGGAACAAAGTCAAATTTTTAATTTTGTGTTATGATATTTTGCTTGGTTGATTTTCTTTTTGGCTTGGCAAATTTTGATCTTTTACCATGGTAACTTTTGCATGGCCAAGAATCAACCAACAACACACTTCTTTTTGTCATGCTTATGTCACCATGCTTGTGTCACCTTTTTAACACATGTCCTTTCCTTGTGGTTTGATGATGTCACAATCCTTGGCTTCTTGTACAAGCTTGTCTCTTGGTCGCTTATTTGTTTTACGGTTCACTTAACTTTCGTTCTCGTTCGTCATTTGAGGGATCATATCTGGGATCTTATTACTTGGGTTCCCCTAAACCTTTCTCAATATTTTATATTCCTTTTATGATCCTCTCTTATAATCCTTGAATTTAAATCCTTTTAATCATGTTACCTTATACTCATTTCTTTCGGTATCTGGTGGATTTTCGGAAAAAATCAAAGTGTCCGGATTCGAATTCTAACGACCCACACTCATTTACTTTATGGAATACTAATACGATCTTAGAATTTCCATAAAGTACTCCTATATAGCGTGATCTGATAATTTTCCTTAATCAGCATCATCGGCAAAAGTTACTATTTATCCGTGTTTCAAAAATTCCAAAAATTGGGGTTATTACAGTCTCCCCTCCTTAAAAGGATTCCGTCCCGGAATCAGATAGAAAATAAATAGGGATACTTTCTTAGCATTGTACTTTCTAACTCTCAAGTCAATTTTCCCACATTGTGGTTCTATCATCAAACTCTGACTAGTTTGATAACCCTTCTCCTAATCACTTGTTCCTTTTCAATCTATAACCTTTCCCGGTTGCTCCATATAGGTTACGTCTGGTTGCATGTCTATGCGCTCATATGCCCCTATTTGTCTGGCATCCGGATTACACTTCCTTAACATTGATACGTGGAACACGTTATGAACTTGCTACAGGGTTGGGGGTAGGGCTAGCTCATATGCTAAATTCCCAATACGTCTTAATATCTCCAAGGGTCCAACAATTCGTGGGCTTAGCTTTCCTTTCTTTCCGAACCTCATCCATCCTTTCCAAGGGAATACCTATAACAGCACTAGGTCCCCTACTTCCTATTCTTTGTCCTTTTGTGTCAAATCAACATACTTCTTATGTCCATCTTGGGCTACTACCAGCCGTCCTCTGATTAGATCTATTATATCCCTGGTCATTTGGACCACTGCTGGTCCGAGCATCTTGCGCTCTGCAACTTCATCCTAGCGTAAGGGAGATCGACATTGTGTTCCCTCAAGGATCTCATAAGGCGACATCTCGATACTAACATACGATCTATTTTCGTAAGAAAACTCAATCCGTGTTAAGTGATCATTCCAAATTCTTTCAAGTCTATCACGCAGACTCTCATCATAGCTTCTTGCGCTATAGGTTTTGCTTCTCAATACCCACTCTTTTCCAGTTCGTAATCGTTACTATCTTTTGTACCTAATATTATACTGGTTACATTTTTGCTCGTTAGCGTTCTATAAGCTTTTAATAATTGCGTCAACCTTAGTATCACGAACGCGTTAGATTCGGAATACCACCGCACTGATACTACTTCCTTTCTAGCTGCTTCCATCTTTAAAAGCTTAATCCATCGTATAGAAGTAAAAGATTTTATTGAGAGATCACTATGATCATGAACACTTGTTACATCGCATAGTTAGTACAGAAGGTGGCCAGCCTTTAGTACTTGACAAAATTAAACAATAGATGGTATCCTACTAGGCTTCTATCACACAGATAGATAGTCATTCGGTAATACCTCCCCTTCTGGAAGGGTTGTTCTTCTCAGCTTATACAAAATGAAAAGGAGAGAAAAAAATGAATTGAAGAGAATTGTATATGAAAAAGTACTGCCACAATATCTGGCTTGGAATCTACCTCTGAACTATAGAGGTTTGTCATAGGAGAACAAGACATTTATATATCAACATCAAGTATTATAGCTGTTAGGAATATGTGTATTAGTTTGATGATAAGTTAAACAAAACACTTAAGTAGAAATCTAGTGTTTGTAGCCTCAACGGATAAGACCATCTTGGCTATCCGTTGAAGGAGTAGCTTTACTTAGCAATAAGTTTAGTATTGTAGCACATTTCATTCTCTGGATTCAAGTTGTAATTCTTAGATGTTGTAGGAAATTATCAGTCATGTTGACTACTAGTGGATATGCAAATAGGAGGGCTAATTATAAATATTTCATGCCTTGTAATTTTGTATAAGTGAAGAAGTATCAACTGATATTGAAGACCTTCAACGGATAAGAAACAAAGCTTCAACGGATGTCTCTAATGCTTCAACGGATAATATCCATCAACGGATAAGTGCTTCAACGGATAAAGACTTCAACTGATAATGCATCAACGGATAAAGCTTCAATGGATAAAGCCTCAACGGATAAGGCATCAACGGATGAAAGCTTCAACGGATGCTTAGTTCATTAGTAGTTGATAGTGACAATTCACAAGCTGACAGAGGCACATGGGTTGACAGAGATAAACTGGAATATGGAAGCCTCTAGGAGGAATCAAGAAAATGCAGCATTTCCATTCTGATGCAAACAAGGGAGTATTCAAAGATTCACAGATTATCCTAGATTGCATTGGATAGAGAAATGAAGAAGAAACATGTGAAGAATCTTTTTAATTGTATTTTACAGTTTTGTCTTCACTTGTAAACTTGGTGATATATAAACCAAGTAGCAGCTAGTAATTAGATAAGAATTTTCCAGAGCTGTTCAGAAATATCCAGAGAGAAAATCATCTAGTTTGTACTAGGAAGCAGCTGTGATTTAATTCTTTGAATCACAGATTTTCTGAAATAACACATCTCTGGTTGAACAACAAATCCACCAGAAAAGTTTTTAAGTTCTTTGTGTTCTTTACATTTGTGTTTGAATATATATCTGTCTGTATTAGCTTCAAGCAATTCACACACTTGTTCTCAAAAACACTTAGCCTTAGAAACTGCTCAAAACTTGAAAAAGTTTTGAGATTTACATTCAACTCCCCTTCTGTAAATCTCATTATTAGTCCACTGGGAACAACAATTGGTATCAGAGCAAGCTCTTAACATTCAAAGAGTTTAAAGATCTATTCTGCTAACATCATGAGTAAGAAGGATATTGGTGTAAAGATTCCAATCCTGGAAAGAGATAACTATCATCACTGGAAAGTGAAGATGCATTTACATCTTCTCTCTCAAGATGAAAGCTACATCAACTGCATTGAAAATGGTCCTCACATCCCACACAAGGTGGCCACAGCTGCTACTGCTACAGTTGCTGTTGGACAGTCTATTCCCAAGCCAAAGGCAGAATGGACTGTTGAAGATATTGAAGAGGTCCACAAGGACAAGAAAGCCATGAACATTCTGTTTAATGGCCTGGATCAAGATATGTTTGACAATGTCATCAACAGCCAAACTGCTAAGGAAATTTGGGATACTGTGCAGCTTATCTGTGAAGGCACTGAGCAAGTTAGAGAAAACAAAATGCAGCTTCTCATTCAACAGTATGAATATTTTCACTTTGAAGAAGGAGAATCATTGAATGATACCTTCAACAGATTTCAGAAACTATTGAATAGATTAAAGCTGTATGGGATAGTGTACCAAGTCAAGGACTCCAATTTAAAATTTCTAAGGTCTCTACCAAAGGAATGGAAGCCGATGACTGTTTCTCTAAGAAATTCTCAAGATTATAAGGACTTCACACTTGAAAGATTATATGGAATTTTGAAGAAATATGAACTTGAGACGGAGCAAGATGAGCTGTTGGAAAAGGGAAAGAGAAAAGGAGGATCAGTTGCACTTGTAGCTGACAGTGAGAAGGTTGAAGCCAGGAATGAGGAAAAGACAATGCCAAGTCTCAAAATTGGCACAAGCAAATTAGAATCAAGCAAGGGTAAAGAGCAAGTAGCTGAGGATGAAGACAATTCCAGTCAGGATGACTCTGATGATATTGATGAACATCTGGCCTTTCTGTCCAGGAGGTTTGCAAAGATGAAGTTCAGGAAAAATACAAAATTCACTAAGCCAAACAAAAACATGGTGGACAAATCAAAGTTCAGATGTTACAACTGTGGCATTAGTGGACACTTTGCAAGTGAGTGTAGGTAGCCAACTTCTGATAAAAAGAAATTTGAGCAAGTTGATTACAAAAAGAAGTATTTTGATTTGCTCAAACAAAAGGAAAGAGCTTTTCTCACTCAAGATGATTGGGCAGCAGATGGGGTCAATGAAGATGATGATGTGGAATATGTCTACCTAGCCCTGATGGCTAATTCTGATGAAAATAAAACTAGTTCATCAAGCAACCAGGTAATTACTACTGATCTCTCTCAGCTTTCTAAACATGAATGCAATGAAGCCATAAATGATATGTCCAATGAATTATATCATTTGTGTGTTTCCCTTAAATCACTAGCTAAAGAAAACACTAGGATCAAAGAGAATAATGTGTTTTTTAAGTGATAGGAATGCTGTGTTAGAGAATCAGGTAATTGAGCTTGAAAAGATTAAACTTAAATGCTTGACTGTTGAGAGTGAAACTAGAAGAAGCTGTTAAGAAAAGTAGAAATTCTTTCTAAACAGTTAGAAAGTGAGCAAGAGGTAATCAAGGCCTGGAAAACATCTAGGGATGTTAGTGTTCAAATTGCCAAGGTTCAGGGAATTGAATCATTCTGTGAGGATGCCTGGAAGAAAATAAAAAGGAGTTAGAATTAATTGATGGATTGTCAACGGATGTGGAATCAACGGATGATGAAAGTTATCCGTTGAAGGAAGAAAAGGAGCATCCGTTGAAGGCTCATCAATTAAAATAGGCAAGTAATTTAAAAATAAAAACCTTAATAAGAAGAATGATTCAACTCTCAAGAACTTTGTCAAAGAAGGAGCTAGCACATCCAAAGATCCCAGTAAGGTGAATATAGGACACATGACTTTAGATCAGCTGAGAAATAGGCTTAAGTTGGTTGAGGATAAGAAGGAAACTAAAAGAAAACCTAAAAGAAATGGGAAGGTAGGGATTAATAAACATAACAATTACACACCTGATAGGTATGCTTCTAGAAAATGCTGTGTGCATTGTAAAAGTGTAATCACCTATCTGATAATTGCAAATATGTTAAAAATACTCTCATGCCTGTCAAATCCCTCCATGCCTAACATGTCTATGTCACCTCTGCATGCCATGCCTGTTTAGTCTCATCAGAATCCCCATGCACATTTGCAAACATGCCATATATTAATAATCCTTATTTTACTGCATTAGTATGCCTCAAATGCTATACAATATGCCTATGTGGAATAACATGTTTGCACAATCTATGCCTTATCAATCAAATGTGCTAAATGATTCTGTGACTAACCCTACACTTCAACCAACCACATCTGAGATCAAGGTTGACCCAAAGTTACCCAAGTCAAAAGATGCAGGAGGAGAATGAAGTCTAGGAAAAAGACTAACCAAGGCTGGACCCAAGGAAACTTGGGTACCAAAATCAACTTGATTGATTTTGTTGTGTGCAGGGACAAAGAAGGAATCTATGGTACTTGGACAGTGGTTGTTCAAGACACATGCACTACAAGAAAAAAGTCCATAGACATCGCTTTTTGACCGATGTCTATGTTGTTTCACAACCGATGTTGATGTCGGTGATGTCTATTCTAGACATCGGTGGATACCCGATGTCTATACTCGATTAGACATCGATTTTAGTTAAAAAACAAGATGTCTATGTGTTTGATTATTTACATCAAATGCTATAAATAAATTATTTAATAACTAAATTACACCTAATTAAACATGTTAACACATCATGAGCTATGTTTTTTGTCATAAAAAACATCTATAATTTTGACAGAGGTGATGTAAAATGGCATATTAACATCTGTTTCTTTAATGAAAGGGTGATGTCTAATTTAGCGTATAGCCATCACTTTTTTCTAGAATGAAGTGATGTATATGTATCATTTAGACTTGAACATGTTAGTCTTTCACATCAGTTATTTGTCTGAAACTGATGTACATTGCGTTTTTGACATCAGTTTTGTTTGGTTAAAGTGATGTTTATAATGTCACTTGACATCAGTTTTATCTTAAACAAAGTGATTTATATGTTTCATTTAGACTTGAACCTGGATTTCTTTGACATCAGTGTTTTACCTTAAAGTGATGTACATTATCTTTTTTGACATCAGCTTTTTCTTATATACATGTCAAGTGCTAAACACTGCTAACACAAAAGAATAAACAAGATTTATGTAAGACCATGTAAATGGGTAGCCAGTATATTGAAAATTTCTTCAATCAGTAGTAATATCTCTTAAACTCTCTCTTGCATAGCAGGTTTACTATACATACACCTAAACACTAATGACCATAAAAGTAAGACATGATGTATATGAACGATTAGCTGCCTAACATTTACAGATAAAACTCAGATGCCACTGAGTCATTCTGTACTCCGTCTTTCATATTATCTTCTAAAAGAGCTCCATTAACTGCTGGACAACATCTGATGAGCAAGGAAAGTAAACACTGGCATGTTATTAACTTTATACAAGCAAAGTTTATCCAAAAGTATAATGATCGTAAGTTATATACCTATTTCATAGCAAGTAATGTTTAGTCTAGTAATAATAGACTCCGGATGGCGACCTCATGAGGAAGTGTTTAGGATATTGGAGACATTTGTTTGAGGGAAGCTCTCAGCCAAAAAGGGAAGAGAACAAAGCAAGTGCACGAGAAGGCTGATAACTTGGAACAAAATGTCGGGATCCCCTTACAGTCACAAATGTCAAATTTTTGTATCCAACTGCATATCCTCCCACCTTGAAAAACATCATCGAAGAAATTAATGATTCGTGATTTGACAACTAGAGGAAGGGTTTTGTGTGTGCTTGCTGATAATGTAGTATTTGTACCTCAGCCTTAGTGTACCAGGGGTACCATTGTGTTTTGACTGTAGTTTGAAGATAGTCTATGGCATATCTTGTTGTTGTCACTGACACTACCCATCCGTGTCCCCGCTGCACTGATGCCAGACACTGATGCCACTGCACATAAGATGAATTTGTTACTTCATTTGATTAACATTTAAATTATAACACCTGACAAAAAAAATCATAATATGTATGTTACAGTTATTTGTCTTTCATGGATTTTTACACAAAGCTTTATAAAAACTTCATTAACCTATTTGCAGGAAAAACATCCATAGCAGTATATCTAATTGGGGCAAATGAGATGGATAAAAAGTAATGGTTTAAAACACACAGGAACAACCTCATGAAAAGGAGGAAGTAGCCTGATGGACAAGACCTAGCCACTGTGACCCATTCGTTTGATTCTCGCCTTTGAATACTTGCTAGGATTAGGAAAACACTACAGGGCAATGAGAATAATGTATTAGGGTTCTAAACTTGGTCCAAAGTCATGTGTACTAATCTTGTAAGAATTGAAATGAAAAACTGCTTTGTAGTATGGTGTTTTTGGCTCTAATTATCAACCACCAGCACATTGAAACTCTATAGAGGCTTTCTGTATCATTAATAGTGAATTAAAACTGATTTTTGGAACACAATATAAGTGGTCTTATATGACAAAAGACAGTAGTGCACCTGCTCCGATGTAGCATAAGTTCCATACTGAATCTTTGTGCGAAGCATAGCCTTTAAAGAAGCAAAGAGATATTGAACCTGAGGGAAACCCAAAGAACTTAACATTAGTTTCCCAGTTTGTTACTTTTACATACTAGATATAATTAAACCAGGAACAATATATAAGAAAACAAGGATCACTTAATACATCAAACACATAGAGAATCATACCTTCTCAACGATAGATATGAGCTTAAAAGTCAAGTACAGCCCGCAATTAGAGATGAAAAGAGGCTTCCATATTCATTGTTCGAAAAGAAACGATACCAAACTGGAGCCGGAAGGAAAGCACGGTATAGCAGTACAACATACTCGACTAAAGTTAACATTTTTCCCTTGAAAAACATTTACAGTTAGAAAAGAAATATAATCTACAAAGAGTTAATATCTTGTATGAAGTTCTTTCACAATTTTTTTATTATGTGGTGATACTAACATAAATATTTTTAGGTCCTTTGTTTTAGTGTACATTGGCTCACCTGCTTACGGTACATTCTACCCCTGCTATTTTTGTAGTACATGAATATACTACACTTAAGAATCATTGATGCCTGACGAACCAATGCATCTGAAACAAAATAGATTATCATAATACATGGAGTGGCAAATAATAAGGTTACTCATATCAACATACACAACGCGTTCTTTCTCCTGTCAGCTGGAGAAAACAAAAGAATTTAAAAAGAATGTGTAGTAAGCATAATATAGTTCTACTTCTATACACTGTTTAAGAGATATTAAGAAATTTCCATGATTTTGTTAACATGTCTCAGATGTGTAAATTCAGTAGACAAAAACGCAAACAATAGAATACAAGTTTTACACATTTCAAACAGCTCAGATTACTCTATTTTGATTAGATAGCACAATATGCAGTATAAAATTAGGTTTTCTTCAAATGTAATATATACTATAGAAAAGATACCAACTGCTTGCGGAAATGGAATGGAAAAAGGCTAAAAACATATGAAGGGGAAGAGAAGTATGGATAAGGTAGGTTGAAGGGTATAATGGATTGCAAAATTCTTGTTCACCTATATAGCCAGACAAGATGCCACTGTTCCTTGATAACTGGCAAGACTGTTATTGGGGCTTCCGTATAATCAATTACACCACTACAGATAACAACATTATATAATTAGTCAGAAGTACCAATTGTAAGTCAAATAATTTTAAGATTAGATGATAAGCTGTGATTTAACAATCTACTAGATATGTGTACCTGCAAGATTCCCATGTCTTTGGAGGAATAGTGACATGAGGGCATCCATCTCTTGTAATGAACGGGTACACCAACAAGCTCTTCTATTCTTTCCACGTAGTCACGTGCAGCCTTTGGCAGATCAGAGTAGTTTCTGATGGAAGAAATATCAGATTGCCAGCCAGGCATTTTTTCATATTCAACCTGAGGACAAAAGTATAAATAAACAATCAACAAAAATACAAGTCTTTCAGCATAGTGATACACCAGGAGCTGTAGCTTCAGCATGATAGACTATGCAAGTAGGATGGAACAAGTACAGCTTAGTCAGGCAAAATACAGTCATATCGGGCTTCATTACAAAAAAGAGATACACTATCAAGATGACTCATTCGGTTTGATATAGGAAATAATTAGTTTTGGTAACAGGGAATCCTTCATGAATATAAGGTATTGAAATGTAAAACAAGATGGATCAATCGGGCTGTATATTGCAAAGAGCTTTAAAGCAGTAAATTTTAATATGTTCAGTTGGAAAAATGGAAATAGATAGCACATAAGATGAATTTGTTACTTCATTTGATTAACATTTAAATCATAACACCTGACAAAAAAAATCATAATATGTATGTTACAGTTATTTGTCTTTCATGGATTTTTACAACTTGTTCCTTCTCACGTGTTTGCTCATTCCACTCACCTTCACAAATCTTTCATCATCTTTTCCCAATAATCTATCAGATCTACTACTATAGTCTCTTATCTCCCTCCCTTCTATTTTTTACTTTCCTTCAGACGTGATACTGTCAGTATCAATCTTAGAGTAGTAAGGCACATGCAATAGATAGTAAAGCATGTGACCAGTAGTAATCTATTGTTCCTTTAAATTGAGTTTCCTCGTCTATGTATGCATTACCAATCTGCAAATTAAGGTACTCCATGTCAGTTATCATTGTTCATGTTTTATACGTGCTACCATGAAATGATTTCTACAGGTTCCATTTCCATTTAGGCCATGAGATATATGCTCCTTCACTACTAAAACCCACCTGCAGACTGTAACTAAAATCACTACAGTTCTGGAATATAACAAGAAAAATAAAATCCACTAATCAGACCATAATATCAAAAACATCAAGCAAAATAACATCATTTCTTACATGCCTAAAATACTACATTCCAAATACAAAAATATAAAACCTCTACAATTCCGCAACATAGCTATAAAAATCATCAAACCAAATTAACCACCCGATAAATACCAAATCAAACATAACATCAGTCATCAAGCAAAATGGCTTCAGGATATTTAAGTAAAATGTGATTTCTTCTCAACACCGAGAATGATAGTATCACTACCTCTAACATCGACGGAGGCGTTACCTTTACGGACATCTTCGATAGCGTATTTCACTTGAAGTAGATGACCCTCCGGTGAGAACACGTTCATTGCTCTGTCATATCGAGCCATCTCTCCTTTATTAATTCTAACAAATCAAAGTAAAAAAACATAAAACTAAGTATGACATTAAACGGACCTAGATCGCAAAGAATTTCATATTTAGCTTTTGTGTGGTAGAAAGAATATCCAGAACTTGAAGCCACGTATCATGATTGATTTGCAATTCCTGTATAAAACAAATTCAAAATAATTAGTAACACCATACAGTACTTCAATTTGGATTTTTATTGTAAAAAATCCCCAATTCTAAAAACTAGGGTTTCGATTTAAAGGATTTTGATTAAAAAACTAGGGTTTCGATTTAAAAAACCAGGGTTTCGATTAATGCAAAGAAGACCAATTAATTTTACTTTATAATATGAAAACGAAAAGAGAAATAACCTAATTGAAAGAGAGAGAGAGCTGATGAGCGAAGAGAGTAGAGAAAGCTGAGAGAAAAAGAGAGCATAGCAGATGTGGTGAGAGGTGGTGAGTAGCAGTGAGTGAGTGATGAGAAGGGTGTGTTCTTGTCGGAGAGAGAGCTGTGAGAGAGAGCTGTGAGAGACAGAGAGAGCTGTGAGAGAGATGTGAGAGGGAGTGAGAATGAG